>NC_053492.1:203110289-203282789 GCF_905171775.1 Rana temporaria | reverse complement strand
GGGTTTCGCATTCAAATACGGCTTTAAATAATTTGTCTTTTTTACAATAACCATATTGAGAAAGATGTAATAATGCAGAAATGATAGGAATGAATAGATAAATGTCTTAGTTTTTTACTATCTGCATTATAAAACTGATTTGATATATTATTAATTGAGGGTGCTGAATTTATGTTACTTTAGGTGTATAATATAGTCACAATTTGAACTGTTTATTCTAAACCTCTATGGTGGGTACATGAGCTTCTAGTGTAAAGTGCAGTTGCGATCTCTTGATTTATTCCTGGCAAGTGTATCATATCGGTGTTCTATGGTGCCAGTAAATAACCTTTTACATTATTAAAGCATCGGGCGCCTATTTAATTTGTTTCTGAAAATAAAGAAATGGCTGCATCATCATCATAAATGCTACTTAAAGGGGTTGTAAACCCTCATTCTTTTTTAAAATAAAAAACATATCATACTTACCTCCACTGTGCAGTTTGTTTTGCACAGAGTGGCCCCGGTCTTCCTCTTCTGGGGTCCCCTGGCGGCCCTGGTAGCTCCTCCCTGCATCGAGTGCCCACGTTGGAGAAGGCTCTCCTAAGGTGGACACCCCAAGTCCTGTTTTTGTGTTCATTCACACAGAATGCAGGACTCGGCCCAGACACCCGCATCATTGGATTTGATTGACAGCAGCGGTAGCCAATGGCTGCGATGCTATCAATCTATCCAATCAAGAGCCAAGACAACAGGCAGAGCTCATCTCCGCTGTGGGAACAAACAGGCTCAGGTGAGTAAAAGGGGTCGCTGGGGGGCTGGTCAGTGTCAGGATGCATCAAGATGAAAAAACACAAGGGTTTACAACACCTTTAAGTAAGTATCACAGATGGTCGATTAATGCAGAACTAATGTGATATTTTACTACTGACCTTAAAGGGGTTGTAAAGGTTTGTTTTTTATTTTCTAAATAGGTTCCTTTAAGCTAGTGCATTGTTGGTTCACTTACCTCTTCCTTCGATTTCCCTTCTAAATCTTTTTTTTCTTTGAATTTCTCACTTTCTGTTTCTCCTCAGTAAGCTTGCCCCCATCATCTGAGCTGTTCTGGCTGGGGGTTAGTCAGCCAGAACAGCTTACTGAGGAGGAACAGGAAGTGAGAAATTCAGACAAAGAAAACAAAGAAAAAAAAACATTTAGAAGGGAAATGGAAGGAAAAGGTAAGTGATCTGTACCCTTAAGTGGAGTTCCACCCAAAAATGGAACTTCCGCTTTTCGGAACCCTCCCCCTCTCCGGTGTCACATTTTGCACTTATTAGGGGGGAGGGGGCGCAGATACCTATTTAAGACAGGTATTTGCACCCACTTCCGGGAATACACTCCTGCGGCAGTCACGCCCCTACCCGCACCCCCTGCTGTCTTCTGGGCAACACACTGGTCCCCGCTCTCTCCTGGGAACAGGTAAATGTCCATATTTTAAAAGTCTGCAGCTGCAGTATTTGTAGCTGCTGGCTTTTAAAAAAAAAAAAATGTTGGCGGAACCTCCGCTTTAAATGGAGTTGTATGCCAGACCAACCTCTAGCGCTGACTGTAAAATGTCAAGGCTAGAGCAGGGAACACAAGAGAGAAAGCTTTTGCTGAGCACACAAAACAAACTTCTTTCAAATCCTCTCCTATGTCCCAGAATATGGGCCAACCAATCGCAGCGCAGCTTGTGCATGCCTGGCTGTGAAACCACAGCCGGGCACCCACAGTTACGATGCCGGCGCAGAGGAGAGATGCGGAGCTTTGACTGCCTGCATCGCTGGACCGTGGGACAGGTGAGTGTCTGATTATTAAAACGTCAGCAGCCACACTTTTTGTAGCTGCTGGCTTTTATTTGGGTGGTACTCCGCTTTAAGTACTAGAAAAACTGGGGAGAAAGGCCCCCAGATGATTCTATGTTTTCTGACATCACTGGCATTATGGCCTTGTAGCATTCTAAAAACCTTGCAAACATTTTCTCTTCTGAGATCTATTGAACATAAATTAAATAAAAACAGTGTTCAACTTTAGAATTCTCTCTTGTACTCCCACCTGTCTTATGGACCCACTGGTCTTTGATGATTGTCGTCCAAACGCTCCAGAAGGAGGCTACAATCATCAATTTCACTCAGGCCCCCTGGCCTCAACTGGAAGAGACTGGTTGGCCAAACCTTCAAAAAAGACTTAAAAAAATTCACCTTAGCAGCCTGCTCTGGACTTGATTTCACATCAAAAGTAACTTCGAGACACCTCCACTGTGATCTGTTAAATCTGCATCCTGTCCTAAAGATTTGGGCAAACAATAACCATTATAGAAAATGGCGAAGACTTGTGTAGAAGTTCCGCCTGCCCTCCAGTGGCATAACCATAATGCTCTCATGGCAGTGACTGAGTGCGCCAGCGCTTTTAGTAGGTCTATCAAAAGCATTAACCAAAAGTCAGTTGCTAGGTTCCACTCTTTCCAGAAACTGTGCCGAATCTTGTAGTTTCCAGTATTGAATATAATGCTATTTCTGAAGTTTATATAGTGAAGTTAACTCCATTGCTGATTGGCAGGCAAAATCTATCACTATATAGATTATGTGCAAGCCCGATGGCAAGATCATCACAATTTCTGTGTTCCAGATGTGTTTCTGCATGAATGTTTTTGATGCATTCTCAATGCGTTTTGCCACTTTCCAGATGTGTTCCATACAGAAACAATGCAACATTCTACTTTTGTTGCCTGCACTAGAATGAGCTGTATTAGTGTGAACTAGGTAATTGGAGTCAAAGTTATGCTGTCCATGCGTTCTTGATGCAGAATAAAAACGCACTGGACTGCATGTGAACAAGCCCACTTTCTCATTCATATGATCTCTGAAGGCAACCGAGTTATAAAAAGGCAAAGACAGTTGCTGCCCAAAACACTAGAGGGCAGCATCCACCCCTGGAAGTGCAGTGCATAAACATACATCAGCCAAATTATTTGGGTAAAGCTTAGAGAAACTGTTACTGTAAATTTGTTCTTCTGACCCGGTCTCTGTCATCCTTCATCAATGAGCGATTTACACGCTATCATTATGGGAAAAGACCATCCTATATCAATGAGCAATTTACACTGTATCATTATGGGTGTTGCTTGTGGCGTGGATATTTGCCTCATTCTTTCTGCTATAGCCGCCTTAATAGGGTTTACAATTTTGCACAACAACATCCCATTGAGGCAACCCGTTCAATTTCATTTCTCTGCCACTGCAGACTGCATGCAGGCCCAAAATGTACACTGAGCTTGGTGAGGCATTTCCTATCGTGCTGGCAAAAATGCATGTGCCAATTTCCTGGATCCTGTCCCTTCACAAGTGGAAACAACTCCTTTAGAGTGTATTGACCACATGCTTAATGAATGTGACAACCTGTTAGACGTCGTTGTCCTGTTCAGGATAAAATGATGGTTGGCGGGTCTTATGTTTTTTGGACCATTTGTATTCGGGGTTTCTACTCCTAAAATAATGCAAAACACCTTAATTTGCATAATATCCTTGAGCACTCTTTTAAAAACCATGTCCCCCGTTGCCCCCTCCTACCTTTGCAAATCTTCTGTGCCACTAACAGGTGTGGCAAGCTCATATTTGCACAAAATATATGGAGAAAATCATTAAATCTCACCAAAAAACAGGTACCCTGTCTCTTTAAGACCCTTCTGCCTTCACCCACTCACTTCAGAAGCAGCCGCAGGTGAGCTCAGAAACAGAAGAAACAGCAGATTCAGACGTAGTAATAGGGAAAACAATCCTGCTCCCATATGTAAAACTTCTTGCGCCACTCCTGCTTGAGTGGGTATAGCGTACCTGGACAAGCCTCTCTCACCGGCCTGGCAGCCAGGGTATCGCTCGAACCTTTAAGGATAAGTCTCTGCCACAGACCCTCCTGTAATGAACTCAGGGAAAGACCTCTGCCACAGGCCTTCCTGATTGTGATTTCGGAGATGACCCTCCTTCATAGAATTACACCTGAATCTCCTTCAAGTTGCTTTCAGGTGCCAACTGACAGGTAACCAGCCTCTCAGTGTCCGGATACCTTGATCCCCGGTGGTTGTCGAGACCCTATTGGATTGCCAGCCTCTCATTGGCTCTCCTCAGATGGACTCCCCACTGAACAGCTATCTCGCTTGGGATCTTCAAGTTTGGGAACCCAGTCGACCACTGGGCTCCCTGCCACAGCTCAATTGTCCCGGACCAACATGGTCCCGGAACCAGGAACACCACGTGGCACGCATGCCCTGGCCCGGTAGGCCATAACGCTAGGGTGCCGTGGTGCAGTCACCCTAAAGGTGGGTACCGCACACGAAGAAGAAGACCCAGAACCAATGGCGTCTGTCCCATAAATACCCTCCCCCAGCATGCACAGCGAGGCCCAGTCCTGATTGGCTGCTGGGGAAAAGAACCCAAATCTTGACTCCACTGCTGCCACCTACTGCCCTGGGGTAGGATGAACACCCCAGCAACAACAGAATGAGCCCACAGCACAGCCAATCTGAGCCAGAGACCTACATTTAAACACATTAACTGGATCAGAGTTCAATTAAAACTCTGATCTCCCTCTAAATTTAAATAGCACCGGTACTTTGAAGTAACCAGGCGCTACACAATATATCCTGACACTGTCAGCAGAGCAATGGATGGTGTCAGTAGGGTAATTTTATTTATTTTTTATTTATTTTTTACAATTTATTTAGGACCCCCTTTAGGGGACTTTGGTGAAATATCAGGAGTCTAAACAGGGGGACTCTGCACCCCACACAGTGATTAGGGTGTGCCCACGCCTATGTTCACAGCTGCTCTCAGACTGACAATAATGCCAGGAGAGCAGTTCGGTGCACTGCATATAAAAAGACAAGGAAAAAAAACAAAGGGAGAGGCAATGATGACATTGTACAGGTGTGGTATTATAAAGGCTCTGCAATGTCAAGGCTGTTTAAGCATAATTTTGCCTGCGGCCCTGGTACAAAAAGGGCAACCAGTTTTTAGAAGGATTTACCTTTAGCATTCAGGGTCTTCTAACATATAAGGAAATTTTAATACATTTTTGGAACATGTAGCATATAAACAATGGTACGAATGCATCTTTTATATCGGTGAATAGCGTTATACCATAAGTACAGTTGTGCAGCATACGTGAATTACCAAGAAAGAGTAGGTAGAACATCAGTAAAAATATGACATGTCAGGCTTAAGATACCACTTGATAAGAATGGGGAGTGGAGCAAGCTAAACTGAGTAAGGCCAGGTCCTATTTCAGTCCAAGCTCTAATTTTGCTATAGGGCAGATACAGTTCCTACTTTCTAGCCAATGTAAACATAATAAGGTTTTATTTGAAAATGAATCAAGGGAACAGACATAACTGGCTTAAGAACCAGAGCCAGGGAAATTAAATAATAAAACACACACAAAAAAAAAAAAAAAAGAGAGAGAAAGGGAAAAAAAGCTACATAGATTTTATATATATATACATATATATATATATATATATATATATATATATACACACACACTATATAGAGATAGACATATTATATATTTATATTATTTATCCTATAAACATATATTTCTTATATCATATAGCCAATTTAAGCTGGTTGCAAATGAATGCGATTAGTTTGCACGGTACTAAAATAAATCATTTTACACTAAAGATGTAGGAAAATGCTTGAAAGAAGTGGTTTGTGAGTCTAAAGTCTAAAAGTTTTTTTTCCCCTTACTGCATTCTCTGCGTTAAGGGGTAAATAACACCCCACTAGCTTTCCTAGCCCCCTCTATCTCTTAACTATCCTGTCTCCAGCACTGCTCCCCTCACTTTCACAGGAGAAACTGAGGGCAGTGATGCCAAAGTCTCCCGCTGCTGTCACTAAAACTCCTGTGAGGAGGGAGCAACAGTGTGGTTTACCCATGTTGTGTGTGTGTGTGTCTATGGATGCACAGAGCCTGGCTCTGGACAGCACTCTCACAGGTACCTTCTAAGCACTCGGCTTGCTAAAGATGCACCTGGAGCAGAGAGAAGATGACGGTACCAGCAGGGGGACTGCCAGAAGAGCAGAAAACTGTACTTTATGTGCAATATCATAAGGATGACCTTTTCTTTTATTTAAAAAAATTGACTTTAATTAATATCACTATGTACCATTCCAAGTGACTTGTTAAAGGGAGGAGCAAACATTTGTTCATAATGTAACTAATTAAAGAAAACAAGTATGAATGAAAAATACACATACCGCATGCTCATACAATTATACAACTTTTATGAGTCCTGCAGAGCTTAGAATTTTCTGTCAGTAATACATCTGCTGATAATTTTGCAAGCTGGGAATATTCACATTACTAGCAGATGGAGACGCAGCAGAAGCATTACTGGGCACACACATAATGAGCTCAGACTAGAGAAGGAAAAGCTTATCTCCTGCAGTGCCTGCTGTTGTCACTGTAGAGCCTAGGGCCTGGTGCCTCCACAGGTGGGCCAAGACAGGGGGAACAATTGCAGTATATGTGGGTGGTTGAGACCCTGACCCGCACTCACCTGCCTAGGCTGGCTTCAGGGTAATTTGGCCCTTGAGAAAGTGCACTAATAACCTATTGTATTTTTTAAATCAAATACATTGTTTTGATAAACATTAAATAATTTTATTAGGAGTATGGTAAGTAAGTAAAATTGTAGATGTGTATATGACACACTACACTGACAATTTTATATGTATGTGTACCCCAAACTGTGAATGATCAGAAGGAGTTATTTTAATTTCCCTGAAACTAAAAGATAAAAATATATTATCCTCTGATCTTTGACATAAATTATTGACAGACAGTTCAGGGCCTTCTGGGTGTATATGCCTTGTTCCCTGCTTGGCTTGTAGATAGAGCGGCTAGAGCTTCTTTTTGAGGCTCAGGGAGGTGACAGTTCATTTATCCTTATCTATACCTCCAAGGAAGTGACAATTCTATTGGCATCTAGGTGTCAACTCTGGTCTACAGGCCTGCTCATTCCTTTCACATTCTAATTGGGGAACACCTATCTACTATTGATTACTAGTTTATAAGAATACTGTATCTTTAATGCCACTTGACACGACTTGAAGTTGCGTTTGTAAGTTGCTCCAAGTAGCGCTCAAGTCGTCTCCAAGTTGCCTTGTAAAGTTGCGCTGGAAGTCGTGTTGCCCCAGTGTGAACCGGCACTTAGAGGCATGGTGAGTTTTTTTGAAGCTGTAAATTGTTGCTAAACTTTTTTGGAAAATGGAGAAATTAAATACAATTTGTGTTTGTTTTTTAAGAAAGTTGTAATTTTAACAAGTTATTTCTCACACACTGCATAGGCATACTTACAAATGTAGCACTACCCCCGGAAGAGCTGCTGGTTTAGATTTTGGGTTTTGCACATTACCCCTAAGTTCGTTGTCCAGGGGAGAAAGTCGGTAGAAATTGCACTTTCAGTAAAGGCACTACGCTAAAGTTAGTGGGGGAATGAGAGAGATAGTTTGCTCTCATTCCAAATTGTGTTAAATTTGGCTGTCGCCAAATCTGGATTGTTCTGTGGGTCAGACTGCGTTCTAGGGATGTGGTGCCATCCCTGGGTGGCAGGTGGCGCCAGAGGAGTCCAGGCGGAGCCGCTTTTTCCCAGCAGCCAATGAGAGGAGTTGAGCCTCGCTGTGCATGCTGGGAGGGAGTATTTCTGTGACGGAAGCCGTTTGTTCTTCGCGGGTTCCTGGTTCCAGGTGCGGCACCCACCTTTAAGGTGTGCGCACATCGCGGGCCCCCGCCACTATGGCCTACCTGGCCTGGGGTCGCGCACAACGCAGAGTTCCTGACTTTGGGCCCTCATGGCCTGGAGCAACTGATGCTACCAGGGGCCCCAGTGACTTACTGGGTCCCCAGCTCTACTGAGGAGATCCTAAGCTACGTGCTGTGCGGTGGGGGATCGGCTCAAGGAGAACCCGGAGGCAGGTTGTCTGAGAGGCTTGAACGAACCATCGAGGATCTGGGTAACCGAAGACTGACAGATAACCTCGGCACTGTCAGTCGGTGACCCCAAATAGAAAGACTGGGAGGATTCACTCTGCTGTTCACCATTGTCAGCATTGAGCCTGTGGCAGAGGCCTCATCTGGCATCTTACTTAAAGCGGGGGTTCACCCAAAAAAAAAAAATTTTAACATTACATTCAGCCGAGTTGTCAGAATGACAATCGGCTGTTTTTTTAAATTTTATCGCCGTACATACCGTATTTTCACCGCCGCTTCCGGGTATGTCTTCTGCGGCACTGGGCGTTCCTAATTGACAGGTTTCCGACCGGCGCATACTGCGCGTCACGAGTTGCCGAAAGAAGCCGAACGTCGGTGCGCAAGCGCCGTATAGAGCCGCCCCGACGTTCGGCTTCTTTCGGCAACTCGTGACGCGCTGTATGCGACGGTCGGAAGCCTGTCAATCAATTAGGAACGCCCAGTCCCGCAGAAGACATACCCGGAATCGGCGGTGAAAATACGGTATGTATAGCGATAAAATAAAAAAAAACAGCCGATTACATTCAGCTGAGTTGTCAGAATGACAATGTTAAAAATTTTTTTCTTGGGTGAACCCCTGCTTTAAAATCAGAGCCAAGTCAGTGGCAGTGACTTGTTCTCCCCAGCAACTTTAAAGTGACACTTCAACTGGCAGACTCGTGGCAGGAGTATGTCCGGGGGCACTTCACCCACTCCATCTGGAGTGGCGACAAACTGTATCTAGTACTACTGAGAGCAGGATTGCTCTTCTTCTATCCAGGCCTGATACTGCAAGGTTCTCTTACTTCATCAACCTTTTCTGTCTACCTTATGTTGATGTTGGTCGTGTTGGGCCGAGAAATAAAGCATTCAGAAAACCTACTTCGCTGATTGGA
Source organism: Rana temporaria (assembly GCF_905171775.1). Lineage (NCBI taxonomy): Eukaryota > Metazoa > Chordata > Amphibia > Anura > Ranidae > Rana > Rana temporaria. The sequence goes on along the minus strand of NC_053492.1, from coordinate 203,273,889 downwards.
CATTCATTTATTGCTCTACTGATGCCGCGTACAGACGAGCATACATGTACGATGAAACCGGTCCGCCGGACCGTTTTCACCATACATGTATGCCCGGGGATTTCTGTATGGTGGCTGTACTCACCATCATACAGAAATCCGCGCGTAAACAATACGCGGGGCGTGTCTGCGCCGTCGCCGCGCCGATGACGTGGCGACGTGGGCGGCCCTGCCAGTTAAATGTTTGGGATGGCGGGCGCTCGGACATGTGCGGTAGGTCTGTACAGACGACCGAACATGTCCGAGCGGGCAGGATTCCAGCGGGCTGTTTTAAAACAAGTCCAGAAATATTTGCCCGGTGGAAAAAGGCCCGGCGGGCAAATGTTTGCTGGAATCCTGCCCGCTCGGGCCTACACACGACCGAACATGTCTGCTGAAACTGGTCCGCGGACCAGTTTCAGCAGACATGTTCGGTCGTCTGTACGGGGCCACTAGTAGGGACAGGAAGTACCAGACCTCACACACTCTGAAGAGAGAGATATGAGCTTGCTGCTCGTTTTGTTTGGATATTTCTGACATTTTACATGTGAGTTTTTTATATGTTTTTATATTAAATACCTTTTGAAGCGGAGCTGTACTATGTGCCTTCTTCTCTCTTTGCCCATCTATACCTGCTGAACATTTAGTGCCAGTATCCGTGGATGTTTAGGTGGAGGCCAAAGAGAGAGGATCAGCATACAATCAAGATCTCAGACTGGGTCGCACAAACTCGCCGTTCGTAGGAGATAGGCCCACTGCTCACGGCCTCCATGTGAGTGCATGTGCATGTGATTGATCGTTTTTTAGATCCTTGCTTCCAGTATTACGCCATATCTTTTTCTTGTTTCTCCCAATATGGTTATTTAATGTGGAGACTACATCTAGCCCTCATCCTGCTGGATCTTTGAGTACACCCTGAGTGGTATCCAGGCTATCCGTGCTATGGCCTTGAGGTGAGCATTCCATACCACTAGAGGTGTGCGCACCGAAGCTTGCTCTTATCTGAAATATTGGATTTCCTGGTTTCTCATCACTTATTACTCACAGCTATCAAGGACTGCACCTTTAAATATATGCTTTTTGGATGCGAGATTTGTATTTGCACTTGATTTCACTGGATTTTTACCCTTTATTATGTGTTGGGATCACTTACCTTTGGTCTTTAGTACCAATCTTGGACATTTATTTTGATAACTGTACTTCCATGTTTATTTTATTTCCTTATAAGGATTTTGCTGCATAGTGTTAACCTTTTCCAGATCACCCACCTTCACAGTTCAGATTGCACACTGCTTGTAGAGTTCACCCCGCCCATTTGGTGGGACTTATTTGATCACTGTTTAGTTTTTTTTTTTTTTTGCCCTATCCCTCCATACCCACACAGCGCAGTTATTATCACTCATTTCATTTCTTACAGGGCCTTACTGCTATCACCCTAGACAACGATTAGAGGTAACTTAATACGTTGATCCCAAAAACAACCAGCGGCTCCTGAGGGGGTAGCGCTACACATAGATTTCCTCTAACTTCCTGTTTGGCTATGGGGCAGGAAGTGAAGGAAAATCTCCACAGGGACAGGGAGGGTAAAAAATACAGGGACAGGGCCTATAACCCTCCCTTACTCTATCCAAAATGAAAAAATGTGTTGCCAATAGTTCTACTTTAAGCACACATTTCTGATAATTTTATGGAGAGGACTAAGAAGATATAATCATGCCAATGGTGCAGCAGAAACATATAACACAGTGAGGAAGGTTTGTGGTCCAGGATGATAGGAGAGTCAAAATTGGAAGCGTTGCCCCCCCCCCCACAGTTGCGCAATGCTGGTCTCCCGCATACTGGAAGCAGTGCGGTCGCTTTATGGGGGCACTAGACTAATTTGCCTAACAGTGTAGTGCAAGCCAGCGGAAACTCTTTTTGTGCTGCCCCCTGCAAAGTGCTGCTCTAGGCCTGGGCCTTAGGGGAGAAACAATATCAAGCAAGTGGACATTGATGGTCAGACTTTAAGGCCAAGGAAGTATGGTTTTGTAAAAATATATAATTTAATGACATATAAATAAATTAAACAGAGTATACATAAAATAAGTTCAAGAAAAAATTATCACAAATTCATCAACAGCACTGTACATTCCTCCGAAGTTGCCAACGCACGTTTCGCCGTGGGGCTTCTTCAGGGCGAGGATGAGGAATATAGAATTAGCAGAGAGATAGAAACTTATCTGCAATGATACAGTGTGGCATATTAGTCAAACAAAAATATTAATCAAAATACAGAATTAAAATAAAATGAATAAAAGTGTCATAGTGTGTATTTACATGGCTGGTGGTCCCTCGATGGGTGCGTCCACAGGGCATATAAGATATAGATGGAAGTATACCAAGTCGGGAGATAAGCTTTAGGCACAGGCTTCCATATATCGAAAATCTGGTTGACAAAAATATATGTATATATATAGCAGGAGTACTTCAATATCATATATGAATTCTTCTTATAGCTGCTGTCAACGCGCAGACACAGATACCATACTGAAAAATAACGATCGAGTAAATAATAAAGATAAAGGAGAAAAAACAACAAAAGAACCTACATACGTGTATATGCATGCACAAGCCTAATGCACATACATGCACGCACACACATGAGAGAAAGAGGGGGGGAAGAAAAAAAGAGAAGAAAATTAAAAAAAAAAAAAAAAAAAAAAAAAATGAAGAAAATGATGAAAGGAATGTGTTAATTATAGTAAGTAATGAGGGGGAAAGGAATTCATGTGAACAGACGCATTTGATATAGTTGCTACATAGTTCCTGCGGTATTAGATAAATAAAAAGACGAGACCAAACGGCCACCATAATCACCTTAGGTGAGTCGAAAGAGTCAAGACTACAAGTCCAAAGGGGTGGAAGATATGTACCACAGGAGAGGTTGATACTCGGACTATAATGGTAGAGAAAAAATATATATGTATAACGAAAGGAGCTATTAAACAGCCTTTAAGAACTAGCATTGATGATGGAAATAAAGAGTTAATCAAAAATTCCAAGTTACCTATTTTTATGAAGTCCTGAGCACACTGGGACAGCAGATGGCAGTATAACAGCGATGTGGAGGGGCTTACATAAAGAAACCCTTTCTGTAGCAGCCTTTGTATGGGGCTTTTTTACAGGCCTGTTGAGATGAAACAATATGTCCATTCAAAAGGTCGTTCTCGAGTGTGGTGAAATTAAGGGAACAGATTTGGAGCAAAAGAAGTAACTTACCCTATAACTGATTGCAGCAATGCGTCTGTGTCCCAGGGTGTACACACGGTAACACAGCGCCATTGCATGAGCATCAGGTTTATATAGGCTGTGGGATCACATGGACGTATGACGTGATGACGTCATAGATGCGCGCCGTTTAGATAGTGCGGCGCATAAATAAAGATCCCACTGAGGCAGACTAATATGGCATATCGCCCAAAACGGCCCACAAAGTCCAGGGCACAAAGCAAAAATTACACATGCCCAGACAGAAAACGCACAAAAATAGCCATCACGGCACAACCACCCAATAAATATTAGGCACACAGTAGTGAATTAGGATTTTTAGCATGGCTTAACTGTGATGATTAGTATTGATGCTAGGGCTGCCATCTAGCGGTTATACAGGGGAATTCATCCCTAGTAGTGAACTAGATGAAAAAAGCCTCGTTAATGGTCCATTGGGTATAGTATGTAGTAGTGTGTTTAGTGTCACTAGTGTGGGTGAAGAGACGGTGCACATGATATTTATAGATAAGAAGAGGAAGCAAAAGGGGAGAAAAAGGAAAAAGAAAATGGAAACTGTATCTGCACACAGAAAGCAGCACATGTCAATTATTGAAAAAATGTTGACCAAAAACGCTGTCAACCAGATATAAATTAAGAGAGCCTGCAGGTTTGATTATGAGGGGAACATTAGTTCGCGTAAATTAACCCTCACAGACCGACAATACTGGTCATATAGGTACCCGGTGCATCCACAGAGGGGCGTCTGAGCAAAAAACACACAGAGATACACTTTCATTGCATAAAATAGAAGAAATACATATACATAATGAATATACAGAGATAAATATCTACAAATAAGTAGTTACAGAGTACTTCCTGTGTGGGTATGGAAATTCCATCCCAATGTATCAATATTAACATATCTTCAGATATATAAGGTTAACAATAGCAAATGTAAAAAAGAAAAGAAAAAACCATTGTAATAATTATAGCGATAGCAAAAAAAAGGGGCAGTTTGCTAACCCATAAATACCCTCGAATCACTATTAAAGTCAGCATTGATGAACAAGTTGGCCGACAGCCTGTAGCACTCCTATCCTATCATGGGGATATATTAAAGGTAAAAGAATGATGATTAGTATAGGTGATATGAACATATATATCTAAGAGCACCTATTCTTTTCCGATCACACATATTTTATTCCTCACGAAAAGGCGGAGACATGGTCAAAGAATTCAAATATTCAAGAACGGTTTGAAACTCAATGAGTCGTTCAACCCTGGCCAAAAATTCGCCTTGAGGCGATAGATCCATTGAGTCTCACGCTGTAGCACTTTTTGATCATGATTACCACCTCTAGGGTCCTCTGTAATGTGATCCAACACGGCAAACTGAACTGATGGAATTATATATTTGTGTGAGAAGGCGACATGGTGTCCCATGGTCTTGTTGAGCAGACCGTTAGTAATATAATACATGTGATCTTTCACCCGTTTCCAAAATGGGCGGATGGTTTTACCTACATAAAAGCAGCCGCATGAGCAGTAAATAATGTATACAACCCCATGTGTTTGACATGTGACATGTTTATATAGTCTATGTGTTCCACCGTTGGGAAGGTGGATGATATGACCTTCTTTCATAAGGTGGCAAAAATTACATTGACCGCATCTAAACAGGCCCGGTGTCTCTGGGGTGCTTGTTGAAGGTTTATAGTAGTTACTTTTCACTAGGCGATCCCTGATTGACGTAGACCGTCTAAAGGTGATGCTAGGATTTTTGCCCACATATTTTGATAATGTTAAATCCGTGGTAATAAGGTGCCAATGTTTTTGTAATAGCTGGCGGATTTGGGTGTGTTGATCCGAAAATGTAGTGATAAATCGCGTAACAGTACTATCAGATATTTTTTTGTTACTTTTGATAAGTGTGCTAGCTCTTTCTCGTCCGGCCGCTCGATTATATGCCTTTTTGAGGCAGGATTTACTGTATCCTCTCATAATAAGTCTGGTATAGAGTTTGTCTGATTCAAGTTTGAATCCATTATCGTCTGAGCAGTTGCGTCGCAACCGAAGGTACTGACTGTAGGGTATGGATCGTAGTAGTGGAACAGGATGAGCACTTGCTGCGTGTAGGAGGGTGTTACCCGCCGTGGGTTTGCGGTAAAGGGATGTTTGAATGCCATTGGATTCATCGACATATATCAAGATGTCCAGGAATGCAATAGCAGAGTTACTGTAATTCATCGTAAATTTTAAATTAAACTCATTACGGTTCAAGAATTTCATGAATGCATGCAAGTCATTTACTGTACCCGTCCAGAACATCAGTACATCATCGATGTATCTAAACCAGCTTAAAATAAACGACAAAAAATACAGATTAGACTCAGATGAAAAAAGTTTTCGCTCCCACCCCCCCAGGTACAGGTTCGCGTAGCTAGGGGCACAAGAGGTGCCCATAGCGACGCCCTGTACCTGGAGGAGGTGGGACCCGTCAAAAGAAAATACATTTTTAGTGAGGATGTGGGAGAGGCATTTAAGCACAAAGCAGTTAAGTTTGTCCATTTTAGGTCCTTTCTCAACAAGGAAACCAGAGACCATTTCCAGTCCCTTTTTATGGGGTATTGAGGAGTAGAGGGCTTCCACATCTATTGACACCAAAAGGCATCCAATAGGTACTGAAAGTCCGTCAATGGTCCTGAGTAGGTCCGGTGTATCCTGGATATAGGATGGCAAGGAGGTTACATGGGGCCTGAGGTATTGGTCAATGAATATGCTAGCTCTTTCGGTTTTGGAGCCGACCCCAGATATTATAGGGCGGCCTGGAGGTTGTATTAAGTTTTTGTGTGTTTTTGGGAGGGCATAAAAAGTTGGAATTCTGGGATGGGGAACTTGAATGCCATCAAAAATAGCTTTAGTAATTGACCCATCAAAGAGTGCTAGTTGGATTAGATCATCAAATTGTTGATTGAACTTAGCAATAATTTCTTTGTTAATAGGTAAATACCAGGTGCGGTTTTTTAGGATGTCCCAACACATATTCCTGTATTGTAGGTCATCCATTATAACCACATTTCCGCCTTTGTCCGACGGTTTAACAATTATTTCAGAATTTTTGCTAAGTGTATCTAAAGCTAGTTCATGTTTGGCGATAAATTTAGAGTTTGTACGTTTGACCAGGGAGAGTAATTCTACCTCTTTTATTGTCTGGATGAGAAACGCCCAGATATTAGAGTTTGTATGGAGGGAGGGGAAGTTGAGAGATTTTTTCTTTACTGCTTTTTCCAATATTTCTAGGTCCTGCTTATACATAGAAAGCTGCAATCTCTCTCCCCTCACTTCATATGTCTCAGATACACTCTCCTGTTCTGAAGGGACATCGTTCTCATCCAGTAAGGAAATGAGGGTTTTGAGAGCTCGAAAGTCGGCAACTGTGAAGTTTTTCCAGATCTCCTGGTTGACGACTTCGGCCAATTTCTCTTTTCTTTCCCTGTCATACATAAATTTCAATGTAAGTTTTCGTGCAAACAAATATAGGTCTTTAATAAGGTTAAATTTATTTGTTACGCTATTTGGACAAAAATTTAGACCTAGGCCGAGGAGTTCCTCCTCGGGTTGGTCCAAAGCAAATTTAGATAGGTTGATCACTTCAAGTTTTGGTGCATCGTTGGTTACTACCGGTGGTCTAGAAAGGGTAAGAAAGGGTGGTCTCTGGGCATTAGAATCAGGAATAACCTCGTGTGTATTCTGAGTATTCTTGATTATTGGTCCAAAATAATGATCTATCTGTCATTTTTTGGTAGTGTCTTTTGATATTGCACCTGATAGATTTATATTATGAGATCTGGCTAGTGTTTGTGCCGAGTCTAAGATGTTTTGACGTAGGGTCGGGTCCATTCTAGGAATGAGAGAAGAGAGACAGCTAGAATTCTCAGATGAGACACCCGGTGAAGAGGCGGGAAACATAGGCGTCAAGTTGGTTGTAGATGGTAGTTGACTAGATAAAGTAGCCTCCAATGAGTTACTTACACTTTGTGCATCATCAGTGTCCGTAATTCGTTTTTTCATAAGTGCGCCGTTTAAGTACCCACCACCTTGTTGTGTTCTCTTTCTGTTACTACGTCCTTGTCGTTGGCCTCTCTCGCCAGTCTTCGAACTCTGTGAAACATGAGAGTTAGTAGAAGAATCAGAATCAGTTTTGTCTTTATTATTGACTGTTCTTCTCTTTTCTCTAAAAGGGCCAGGGTTCCTACGTCCTATTTTAGGGCCATTCATAACTGGCCAGGAATATGCATAGAGACCGGCAAATGCCATTTTGTCTCGTGCTAATTTCTCTTCTTTTTTGACCAATAATTCTTTAGTAAAACTCTGAATGTTTTCTTTTAGTCGCGCATCATATGTTGCAAAACCTTCCTTATTGAGAGTAGTAGTATTATCATCGTAGATTCTTTTAATTTCGCAATCTACTACTTTTAGTTCTTTCATGTAATATTCAACCATCAGTTCCATCATTTTTTTCGAGCAGACTAAAAGGTTTTGTTCCCATCTGGTCTTGAATTCTGTATCAATAGACCAGATATTGGGAAAAACCTGTACCCGTAAACCTTTAGGGTTCATATTTTCAGTAATGTATTGCTCGAAATACCTGATGTGCCAAAAAAGGCTAGATTTTAGAGAAAAGAGAAGAACAGTCAATAATAAAGACAAAACTGATTCTGATTCTTCTACTAACTCTCATGTTTCACAGAGTTCGAAGACTGGCGAGAGAGGCCAACGACAAGGACGTAGTAACAGAAAGAGAACACAACAAGGTGGTGGGTACTTAAACGGCGCACTTATGAAAAAACGAATTACGGACACTGATGATGCACAAAGTGTAAGTAACTCATTGGAGGCTACTTTATCTAGTCAACTACCATCTACAACCAACTTGACGCCTATGTTTCCCGCCTCTTCACCGGGTGTCTCATCTGAGAATTCTAGCTGTCTCTCTTCTCTCATTCCTAGAATGGACCCGACCCTACGTCAAAACATCTTAGACTCGGCACAAACACTAGCCAGATCTCATAATATAAATCTATCAGGTGCAATATCAAAAGACACTACCAAAAAATGACAGATAGATCATTATTTTGGACCAATAATCAAGAATACTCAGAATACACACGAGGTTATTCCTGATTCTAATGCCCAGAGACCACCCTTTCTTACCCTTTCTAGACCACCGGTAGTAACCAACGATGCACCAAAACTTGAAGTGATCAACCTATCTAAATTTGCTTTGGACCAACCCGAGGAGGAACTCCTCGGCCTAGGTCTAAATTTTTGTCCAAATAGCGTAACAAATAAATTTAACCTTATTAAAGACCTATATTTATTTGCACGAAAACTTACATTGAAATTTATGTATGACAGGGAAAGAAAAGAGAAATTGGCCGAAGTCGTCAACCAGGAGATCTGGAAAAACTTCACTGTTGCCGACTTTCGAGCTCTCAAAACCCTCATTTCCTTACTGGATGAGAACGATGTCCCTCCAGAACAGGAGAGTGTATCTGAGACATATGAAGTGAGGGGAGAGAGATTGCAGCTTTCTATGTATAAGCAGGACCTAGAAATATTGGAAAAAGCAGTAAAGAAAAAATCTCTCAACTTCCCCTCCCTCCATACAAACTCTAATATCTGGGCGTTTCTCATCCAGACAATAAAAGAGGTAGAATTACTCTCCCTGGTCAAACGTACAAACTCTAAATTTATCGCCAAACATGAACTAGCTTTAGATACACTTAGCAAAAATTCTGAAATAATTGTTAAACCGTCGGACAAAGGCGGAAATGTGGTTATAATGGATGACCTACAATACAGGAATATGTGTTGGGACATCCTAAAAAACCGCACCTGGTATTTACCTATTAACAAAGAAATTATTGCTAAGTTCAATCAACAATTTGATGATCTAATCCAACTAGCACTCTTTGATGGGTCAATTACTAAAGCTATTTTTGATGGCATTCAAGTTCCCCATCCCAGAATTCCAACTTTTTATGCCCTCCCAAAAACACACAAAAACTTAATACAACCTCCAGGCCGCCCTATAATATCTGGGGTCGGCTCCAAAACCGAAAGAGCTAGCATATTCATTGACCAATACCTCAGGCCCCATGTAACCTCCTTGCCATCCTATATCCAGGATACACCGGACCTACTCAGGACCATTGACGGACTTTCAGTACCTATTGGATGCCTTTTGGTGTCAATAGATGTGGAAGCCCTCTACTCCTCAATACCCCATAAAAAGGGACTGGAAATGGTCTCTGGTTTCCTTGTTGAGAAAGGACCTAAAATGGACAAACTTAACTGCTTTGTGCTTAAATGCCTCTCCCACATCCTCACTAAAAATGTATTTTCTTTTGACGGGTCCCACCTCCTCCAGGTACAGGGCGTCGCTATGGGCACCTCTTGTGCCCCTAGCTACGCGAACCTGTACCTGGGGGGGTGGGAGCGAAAACTTTTTTCATCTGAGTCTAATCTGTATTTTTTGTCGTTTATTTTAAGCTGGTTTAGATACATCGATGATGTACTGATGTTCTGGACGGGTACAGTAAATGACTTGCATGCATTCATGAAATTCTTGAACCGTAATGAGTTTAATTTAAAATTTACGATGAATTACAGTAACTCTGCTATTGCATTCCTGGACATCTTGATATATGTCGATGAATCCAATGGCATTCAAACATCCCTTTACCGCAAACCCACGGCGGGTAACACCCTCCTACACGCAGCAAGTGCTCATCCTGTTCCACTACTACGATCCATACCCTACAGTCAGTACCTTCGGTTGCGACGCAACTGCTCAGACGATAATGGATTCAAACTTGAATCAGACAAACTCTATACCAGACTTATTATGAGAGGATACAGTAAATCCTGCCTCAAAAAGGCATATAATCGAGCGGCCGGACGAGAAAGAGCTAGCACACTTATCAAAAGTAACAAAAAAATATCTGATAGTACTGTTACGCGATTTATCACTACATTTTCGGATCAACACACCCAAATCCGCCAGCTATTACAAAAACATTGGCACCTTATTACCACGGATTTAACATTATCAAAATATGTGGGCAAAAATCCTAGCATCACCTTTAGACGGTCTACGTCAATCAGGGATCGCCTAGTGAAAAGTAACTACTATAAACCTTCAACAAGCACCCCAGAGACACCGGGCCTGTTTAGATGCGGTCAATGTAATTTTTGCCACCTTATGAAAGAAGGTCATATCATCCACCTTCCCAACGGTGGAACACATAGACTATATAAACATGTCACATGTCAAACACATGGGGTTGTATACATTATTTACTGCTCATGCGGCTGCTTTTATGTAGGTAAAACCATCCGCCCATTTTGGAAACGGGTGAAAGATCACATGTATTATATTACTAACGGTCTGCTCAACAAGACCATGGGACACCATGTCGCCTTCTCACACAAATATATAATTCCATCAGTTCAGTTTGCCGTGTTGGATCACATTACAGAGGACCCTAGAGGTGGTAATCATGATCAAAAAGTGCTACAGCGTGAGACTCAATGGATCTATCGCCTCAAGGCGAATTTTTGGCCAGGGTTGAACGACTCATTGAGTTTCAAACCGTTCTTGAATATTTGAATTCTTTGACCATGTCTCCGCCTTTTCGTGAGGAATAAAATATGTGTGATCGGAAAAGAATAGGTGCTCTTAGATATATATGTTCATATCACCTATACTAATCATCATTCTTTTACCTTTAATATATCCCCATGATAGGATAGGAGTGCTACAGGCTGTCGGCCAACTTGTTCATCAATGCTGACTTTAATAGTGATTCGAGGGTATTTATGGGTTAGCAAACTGCCCCTTTTTTTTGCTATCGCTATAATTATTACAATGGTTTTTTCTTTTCTTTTTTACATTTGCTATTGTTAACCTTATATATCTGAAGATATGTTAATATTGATACATTGGGATGGAATTTCCATACCCACACAGGAAGTACTCTGTAACTACTTATTTGTAGATATTTATCTCTGTATATTCATTATGTATATGTATTTCTTCTATTTTAATGCAATGAAAGTGTATCTCTGTGTGTTTTTTGCTCAGACGCCCCTCTGTGGATGCACCGGGTACCTATATGACCAGTATTGTCGGTCTGTGAGGGTTAATTTACGCGAACTAATGTTCCCCTCATAATCAAACCTGCAGGCTCTCTTAATTTATATCTGGTTGACAGCGTTTTTGGTCAACATTTTTTCAATAATTGACATGTGCTGCTTTCTGTGTGCAGATACAGTTTCCATTTTCTTTTTCCTTTTTCTCCCCTTTTGCTTCCTCTTCTTATCTATAAATATCATGTGCACCGTCTCTTCACCCACACTAGTGACACTAAACACACTACTACATACTATACCCAATGGACCATTAACGAGGCTTTTTTCATCTAGTTCACTACTAGGGATGAATTCCCCTGTATAACCGCTAGATGGCAGCCCTAGCATCAATACTAATCATCACAGTTAAGCCATGCTAAAAATCCTAATTCACTACTGTGTGCCTAATATTTATTGGGTGGTTGTGCCGTGATGGCTATTTTTGTGCGTTTTCTGTCTGGGCATGTGTAATTTTTGCTTTGTGCCCTGGACTTTGTGGGCCGTTTTGGGCGATATGCCATATTAGTCTGCCTCAGTGGGATCTTTATTTATGCGCCGCACTATCTAAACGGCGCGCATCTATGACGTCATCACGTCATACGTCCATGTGATCCCACAGCCTATATAAACCTGATGCTCATGCAATGGCGCTGTGTTACCGTGTGTACACCCTGGGACACAGACGCATTGCTGCAATCAGTTATAGGGTAAGTTACTTCTTTTGCTCCAAATCTGTTCCCTTAATTTCACCACACTCGAGAACGACCTTTTGAATGGACATATTGTTTCATCTCAACAGGCCTGTAAAAAAGCCCCATACAAAGGCTGCTACAGAAAGGGTTTCTTTATGTAAGCCCCTCCACATCGCTGTTATACTGCCATCTGCTGTCCCAGTGTGCTCAGGACTTCATAAAAATAGGTAACTTGGAATTTTTGATTAACTCTTTATTTCCATCATCAATGCTAGTTCTTAAAGGCTGTTTAATAGCTCCTTTCGTTATACATATATATTTTTTCTCTACCATTATAGTCCGAGTATCAACCTCTCCTGTGGTACATATCTTCCACCCCTTTGGACTTGTAGTCTTGACTCTTTCGACTCACCTAAGGTGATTATGGTGGCCGTTTGGTCTCGTCTTTTTATTTATCTAATACCGCAGGAACTATGTAGCAACTATATCAAATGCGTCTGTTCACATGAATTCCTTTCCCCCTCATTACTTACTATAATTAACACATTCCTTTCATCATTTTCTTCATTTTTTTCATTTTTTTTTTTTTTTTTTTTTTAATTTTCTTCTCTTTTTTTCTTCCCCCCCTCTTTCTCTCATGTGTGTGCGTGCATGTATGTGCATTAGGCTTGTGCATGCATATACACGTATGTAGGTTCTTTTGTTGTTTTTTCTCCTTTATCTTTATTATTTACTCGATCGTTATTTTTCAGTATGGTATCTGTGTCTGCGCGTTGACAGCAGCTATAAGAAGAATTCATATATGATATTGAAGTACTCCTGCTATATATATACATATATTTTTGTCAACCAGATTTTCGATATATGGAAGCCTGTGCCTAAAGCTTATCTCCCGACTTGGTATACTTCCATCTATATCTTATATGCCCTGTGGACGCACCCATCGAGGGACCACCAGCCATGTAAATACACACTATGACACTTTTATTCATTTTATTTTAATTCTGTATTTTGATTAATATTTTTGTTTGACTAATATGCCACACTGTATCATTGCAGATAAGTTTCTATCTCTCTGCTAATTCTATATTCCTCATCCTCGCCCTGAAGAAGCCCCACGGCGAAACGTGCCTTGGCGACTTCGGAGGAATGTACAGTGCTGTTGATGAATTTGTGATAATTTTTTCTTGAACTTATTTTATGTATACTCTGTTTAATTTATTTATATGTCATTAAATTATATATTTTTACAAAACCATACTTCCTTGGCCTTAAAGTCTGACCATCAATGTCCACTTGCTTGATATTGTTTCTCCCCTAATACTACTACAGATGTGGCCCATGTGAGTGCTATCCTTGTGTTTCCACTTTAATTTTCTTTTTTCTTTTGTCTTCCCCCACGCCTCCCCCTTTTTTTCTTTTTCTCTCCCCTTCCTTTCTCCTTTCTTATTTCTCCTCTTTCTCCTCTTTTCTTCTTTCCTCTCTACTCTTTCCCCAGGTTCTTCAACCAACCCCTCCCTTCTCTGATTCATTATAGGCCTGGGCCTTGTTGGCCCAGGTCAGGATACAGCGTTGCGGCCATGTCTTGGTAGGTTTGCAGTTGTGCCATACCATTTCCATTTTCGGATGATGGATTGACCAATGTCTTGTGAGATATTCATAGTTTGGGATATTTTTTATGACCTAACCCTGACCTGTCTGGTATGTTCCTTGACCTTCATAATGCTGTTTGTTCATTAAGGTTCTCTAAAAAAAACTCAGAGGGCTTCACAGAACAGCTGTATTTATACTAAAATCTATTTATACACAGGTGGACTCCATTTACTAATTAGTTGACTTCTAAAAGCAATTAGTTACACTAGATTTTAGTTAGGTGCATCAGAGTAAAGGGGGAATACAAATGCACGCCACACTTTTCAGATATTTATTTGTGATAAATGTTGAAAACCATTTATCATTCCACTTCACAATTATGTGCCACTTTGTATTGGTCCATCACATAAAAATCCCAATAAAATATATTTACTTTTTTGGTTGTAACATGACAAAATGTGGAAAATGTCAAGGGGTATGAATACTTTTTCAAGGCACTGTATGAATGCAAAAAAGATCATACCTGGAGTTCAGTTCTGTTCAAGTACCGTAACTACCTAAAAAAAAAAAAAAAATGGATAATTGGCATGTGCGTATGTATTCACCCCCTTTGTTATGAAGCCCATGAAATACTCTGGTGTAAGGATGAGCTCCAGCGTGTTCGCATAGTACACGGTGAAAAGAGCCCGCCAGGAAGTCTGCACGGCACTGCGCTAATCACAGCTAGGGAGACATTTCCCGATCTCTGCAGCCGAGCATCGGGACAATGTCTCCCTGGCTGTGATTAGTGCAGCGCCGTGCAGACTTCCTGGTGGGATCTGCATGTGTACTATGCAAACACGCTGGAGCTCATCCTTACTTTGGTGCAACCAATTACCTTCAGAAGTCACATAATTAGTGAAATGATGTCCACCTGTGTGCAATCTAAGTGTCACATGATCTGTCATTACATATACACACCTTTTTGAAAGGCCCCAGAGGCTGCAACACCGAAGCAAGAGGCACCACTAACCAAACACTGCCATGAAGACCAAGGAACTCTCCAAACAAGTAAGGGACAATGTTGTTGAGAAGTACAAGTCGGGGTTAGGTTATAAAAAATATCCAAATCTTTGATGATCCCTAGGAGCATCATCAAATCTATCATAACCAAATGGAAAGAACATGGCACAACAGCAAACCTGCCAAGAGACGGCCGCACACCAAAACTCACAGACCGGGCAAGGAGGGCATTAATCAGAGAGGCAGCACAGAGACCTAAGATAACCCTGGAGGAGCTGCAGAGTTCAACAGCAGAGACTGGAGTATCTGTACATAGGACTACAATAAGCCGTACGCTTCCTAGAGTTGGGCTTCATGGCAGAGTGGCCAGAAGAAAGCCATTACTTTCAGCAAAAAACAAAATGGCACGTTTTGAGTTTGCGAAAAGGCATGTGGAAGAATCCCACAATGTATGGAGGGAGGTGCTTTGGTCTGATAGAAAATAGATTTTTTTGGCCATCAAAGAAAATGCTATGTCTGGCGCAAACCCAACACATTACATCACCCAAAGAACACCATCCCCACAATGAAACATGGTGGTGGCAGCATCAAAAATTTTTCCGAGGCTATCAACAGCGCCCTTAAATCGCCCACGCAAGCTCTTCAAGTTGGTCACTCAGACCATGAATCCAGGATGTCTTGAAGCCCCCAATTCGGACTCACAAGAATTTTGCAGTGAATTGTCGGATTACTTCATTAATAAAATTGAGGGGATCCGACAAAGCATTCAGCAAAATAATTCCCCCCTCAACCCTCCCCGTAATGATTTACACAATACCTGCAGTAATTCACCACAACCAGGTAAGTTCACGCTGGAACCTATCTCTATCCATGCCACAAAAAATATCATCGGTACTCTGCGTAACAGCACCGCGTCGAATGATATCATCCCCACTAAACTGCTGAAGGAATGCGCCGACATCCTGGCACCTCCTATCACGCAGCTTATCAACCAATCCTTCAGGGAAGGCATAGTGCCCTCCCAGTTGAAGGAGGGTATAATTCGACCCATCTTGAAGAAACCCAACCTGGACCCCAAGGACCCACTCCACCGTCGTCCAATAACGGGCCTAAATGTACTCTCAAAGGTAATGGAAAAAGTAGTGGTACAACAGCTGCAACAGCATCTAGATACCCACAACCTACTTGATCCATTTCAATTGGGATTCCGGCCTGGACACGGGACAGAAACCGCATTGCTCAAAATATGGGACGACGCTCTCGAGGCCACAGACGAAGGAGAATCTTGTCTTCTGGTTCTGTTGGACCTAAGCGCAGCCTTCGACACAGTAGACCACAAGCTTTTATTAAAAAGAAAAATATTGCGCTTGTTGAGGTGAAAAAAAGCAGCAATCAAAAAGTGTTATACCACACAAACAACAATGCAAAAAAGGGAAGAGATTGCGCTAAATAAATGATGAGTGAACATAAATAGTGACAAAAGTTCAAATAAGTGGTCAGTCCCGCCACAAAGGCAAGTTAGATCAACAATCTCCCAGGTGATGAACTCAATCCACAAAAGAAAGGTGCTTGACAGAAAAGATCCTCCACCAATGATATAAAAGCCTCTTACAAAATGGAATTGATCTCCAGATTATAAGAGATCAGATGGCGCATGATAAGAGACATGGATGGATAATATCCCATAAACAGCAACAGCGATGGAATCTTGGTAACTGTGTCTTTACAGGTATATGCTCTCGATATGTCATCCGGGGGTATATAAAGACAGAAAGGACTCACATAGCGTAAAACTGTCTTGTTTAATGGTAGATAAAAGCGAAAATGCACTTACATAGCACAGCAGGTAAGAAGCATGTAAAAGTAAGCCGGCCAGCTCGATACACAGCCCGTATCCGGGTAGAAGATGCGCGGTGACGTCAGAACGCCGCCTCCCTACGTTTCGTCACGACAGGACTTGGCCACGGGATCCAAGCTTTTATTGACTCGGCTAGCTGAAGTAGCCAGAGTCGCAGAAGGCGATTTATCTTGGTTCTCCTCTTTTTTGGAAAACCGATCGCAAATAGTGAAGTTAGGACCTTTCACTTCTGAGAAACGCACATTATCGTGCGGAGTCCCTCAAGGATCCCCCCTGTCGCCGGTGTTATTCAAAATCTATCTTCGCCCTCTTTTTGAGATTATTAGCAGTCAAAAACTGCTCTACCACTCATATGCAGACGACACGCAACTATATTTCCACATTTGCAATAAAAAGGATCATCACCTCAATCTAGAGACATGCCTCTCTTTGATAGAGGACTGGATGACAAAGAGTTATCTTAAACTCAACGGAGCGAAAACAGAACTTCTCCTGTTTCACGCCAAAAGTATGAATCAACCTGCAACAACTTGGACCCCCCCGCCCATTCTGGGCAAAATCATCACCCCTAGCGCCAAAGTCAAAAGTCTTGGGGTCATCTTCGACTCCTACATGACAATGGATGCACAAATAGGGTCAGTAGTCAGCAGATCTCACCATCTGCTGCGCCTACTACGCAGACTTACTCCTTTTATTCAAAAGGAAGACCTAGCGGTCGTGGTGGGAGCTATTGTAAACTCAAGATTGGACTATGCAAATGCCCTTTACCTCGGACTCCCCAAGTACCAAATCGCTCGTCTACAAGTTGTTCAAAATACAGCCGCTGGACTTGTGTTTGGGAAAAAACCTTGGGAATCAATCTCACCTTCACTGAGAACCCTTCACTGGTTACCAGTAAAAGACAGAATCACTTTTAAAGCACTCTGTCTAACGCATTGATGTATCTATGGGAATGCTCCCCATTATCTATGCGAAAAAATAAAAGCTCATAATCCCAATCGCGTTCTGCGATCCACCAATCAAAATCTCCTCCAGATACCGAAAGCCAACTACAAGTCCAAAGGAGAAAGGAGATTCGCGGTCCAAGGGCCTAGACTATGGAACGCTTGACCAACCAGCATTCGGTTGGAGGAGAACCACTTGGCGTTCAGGAGAAAGCTCAAGACTCATCTCTTTTGATACCAAAGGAGATAGGAACAACAAGCGCCC
This sequence comes from Rana temporaria, assembly GCF_905171775.1. NCBI lineage: Eukaryota > Metazoa > Chordata > Amphibia > Anura > Ranidae > Rana > Rana temporaria. The sequence continues at coordinate 203,256,072 of NC_053492.1, read as the reverse complement.
AGAGGCGATTAAGTTTGCATGTGTTGCGCTATATAAGTTTTCATTCATTCATACATTCATTCATTCATCATGCTGTGAGGATGTTTTTCAGCGGTCGGGACTGGGTAACTGGTCAGAGTTGAGGGAGAAAGATGGATGGTGCTAAATACAGGGATATTCTTGAGCAAAACCTTTACCACTCTGTGTGTGATATTAGGCTAGGACAGAGTTTCACCTTCCAGTAGGACAATGACCCCAAACACACTGCTAAAGCAACACTTGAGTGGTTTAAGGGGAAACATGTAAATGTGTTGGAATGGCCTAGTCAAAGCCCAGACATCAATCCAATAGAAAATCTGTGGTCAGAATTAAGGATTACTGTTCACAAGGGCAAACCATCCAACTTGAAGGAGCTGGAGCAGTTTTGCAAGGAGAAATGGGCAAAAATCCCAGTGGTAAGATGTGGCAAGCTCATAGAGACTTATCCAAAGCGACTTGGAGATGTTATGGCTGCAAAAGGTGGCTCTACAAAGTATTGACTTTAGGGGGGAGAATAGTTATGCACATTGGCTTGTTCTCTCATTTTGTCCTATTTGTTGTTTGCTTCACAATAAAAAAAAAAACATCTTCAAAGTTGTGGGCTCGTTCTGTAAAGTAAATTATGCAAATCCTCAAACAATCCATGTTAATTCCAGGTTGTGAGGCAACAAAACATGAAAAATGCCAAGGAGGGTGAATACTTTTGCAAGGCACTGTATTAAGACAATTAATATAAGTCACCAAATATAAAAGCAGGTTGCCTACTGATGTCCCGGGTACTTATCACCTCCCAGAGAAGCCACTGCAATGGGGAAATGCGGCCTCCTCCTAAAATGCCCCCACCACCGGAACACGTGAACCAAACAAACCGCGCCGGCCGACTCAGCGGCTGATGATGTCATTGTGTCGTGACCAGCCGGCATGGCTGATGATGGTCCCCGGCAGGACAGACACCATCACGCTGTCTGGGGAGCAGACTGAAGAACAACTTCCACCAGGTAAGGGGTGGATCCATTCACATAGTGGACAGACGACATAGTCTCCTTGCAGTGGGTAGATGGAGGGAGCTACACCTACTCTGTCTTGCTGTGCTTGGAGACTATCAATGATGGCCAAGTGCCCATCCAAGGAGATTTACATTTACAGGTGATAGTCCATAGCTGGCAAAATTCCATGTCCTGGCTGTCCTCCGGACCTCCGGTGCCTACAACAGACTATAAGGTGCAGCAAACCAACAGCATGTCTGTTCAGAGAGTCCCCGAAGTAGCTGGAGATTACATCTTTAGGCTTGTCTGTGTCTTCTTCCCATGCAGCAGCTCTCTGTGTGCGGAGCCCTTCCCCCTTTTATTTACAGCACAGCGGAGAGGGCAGAGTTAAACAAGATTGGGAACTGCAGTGAAAGGTTTGACCCCTTCCCAGCCTGGGCAGCCTGTCACTCTTGCTAACAGAAAAAATCCCAATGTAGGCACCCTGCCTACACATGTCACAGAATTCAAGAGAGTAAAAGTGTGGGAATCTTCACAACATAAGTTTACAAACCTCAAGCTTATTCAGATTAATAGGGGTAGGCCAGATTTTTTTTAATACAATGTAGAAATTAATACAGTATAATGATTTTACATTTTGAGCGTAGATATGCTTTAAAGTGTACTAATAAATAGTAAACAATTATAAAACACTTCTTTGTACATTAGTTCTCATATAACAATTGTACAAGACTTTTTCCTGGCGTCATACTAACCTGTTTCCAAACAAGCAAGTTCACATAATCATATTAAAACCTCAAGCAACAGAGATCTGTCTGTTACCAAATAAAGCTTCCAGAGCGAGAATAAAACACTCTTATATTTAGTCTGTCTGTACTGTCAAGTTTATTTCAAAGTGTATTCCAGCATTCAGTATGCCACAAGGCTAATGGGAGTATCACTCTATGGCTATGCTAATGCTTATTGCCGTGGTAATGAAATAACACAGTTCTGTCACCCAGGGTTGTGGGCTTCGAAAACCACCACAGGCTGCTTTCAGTAGGGCATTAACGAAAATACAGAGTTTGTCAGAGTTTGAAAAATATTTATAATTTGCGTTTAGGGGATGCTAAGTACCACTGAGCTTTAATGTTGTGGAAGCAGTAAAAATAAAAAATAAATAAAAAAAAGATGAAATAAATGACAAACACAGGCTGCAGAAAACATAGTACTGTGTTAGAGAGCAGTTCCCTCTAATTTACCTGACAGCGGAAAAATTCCCGGGCTCTTCCAGCAATCAAATGTCACAATCTCCAGGCTGCTGTTTTGCTAAACTTTTAATGCTTTGCAATCATGACAAAAGGGAAACACTACGGGCTAGATTCAGCAACAACATACGGCGGCGTATCTCCAGATACACCGCCGTAATTTCAAATCTGCGCCGTCGTATCTTTACGGCGATTCTCAAAGGCAGATACGTTGTAAAAATAGGCTTCCTCCGCTGACGTAACTTGAATACGGCGGCGTATAATTGTGTGCAATTTTACGCTGGCCGCTAGGGGCGCTTCCGTTGTTTTCCGCGTAGAATATGCAAATGACCTAGATACGCCGATTCACAAACGTACGTACGCCCGGCGCAATTTTGTTACGTCGTTTATGTTAGGCTTTTCGGCGTAAGGTTGCTCCTGCTATTATGAGGCGCAGCCAATGTTAAGTATGGACGTCGTTCCCGCTTCGAATTTTGAATTTTTTACGTTGTTTGCCTAAGTCGTTCGCGAATAGGGCTGGATGTCATTTACGTACACAATCACAGTGGCTCTTTGGCTCAATTACAAAGTCCAGGGATGTTCTCTTTGGTGTGTTTTGTTTTGCATTAACTTGGATAGGAATGGGGAATTTGAGTGGGATATTCCAAGAAAAGCTATGTACAAGATGAGGACAGCAAACTTCCTTCTGTAGAGTTGAAGCAAAAGTCATTGCAAAAGCAAACCGTGGATTTTGTACTGTAGAAGAAGCAGTTATAAGAGAAGTGTGTTTTTTATTTTTTTCCCAGATTCAAACTTACCTAGGTGGATGCAGCATCGGTCCGATGCTGCATCTGTCCCCCGCCACCTCTACACTGAGAACCAAGCCATCGAATACCACTGATTGCTCGGTTCTGACAGTTCCGTGAGCAGAGAGCTGCAGACTGTCAGTCAGCAGTTCTGTGCTCTGCCCCTCCTCGCTCACTAGAGCACTGAGCTGTCGAGGGGGCGAAATGGCTGACTCAGGCTCTCAGCTGCTCAAAGAGGCTGAGCCGGGTGTCGGTCTAGCAACCTGGCGGATCCTGACTTCTATTGACGCGATAATGCTGCCCCTGGACCAACTTCTGTGACGTCAGCAGAGAACTAACTTCAGCCTGCTCTCTGCTGAAAACGGGTCACAGGAGTAAAAACGAATTGCACTCCTGTGATGCACAAGCCAAATAAGCTCAAGCTGGACTTCTCCTTTAGGCTGGGTTCACACTGCTGCAAATTTTTTTGCGAATTTGAGCCGTTGTGATCGCTCAAATTCGCAAGTCATTAAAATAACATTGTTTTCCATTAGTGCCGTTCACATCAGTGCGGTGCGAATCTAAGCTGCGGGGGAAAAAAGTGTCCTGTGCGAGTTTTATCCGTATGCGATGCAAATTTAGCTCTATAGACTGGAATTCCCTGAAATCGCGGCCGTGAATCGCGGCCAAATATGCAGCAGTGTGAACCTAGCCTTAAAAACACACAAGCTTCTTTCTTTGAGGGATCAGAGCAGAGTTCCTTCACAAAGAACTAGATAAGCTGAACTCTTCAGGACACCAGCCAATGTGCCCTTTACACAAACACACAGCTAGAGGCAGTAGCCCAAACATCTCTAAGATTTCTCACAGCAATCTGTACTCACAAATGTCCTAGAAAAGTTGGTTGCCTCCTTCCAACATCCATGTGTTGCACATATGATGAATAAATTCCACAGTGCGATAAGGGCGGGTGAAATTGGGGTGTTTAATAGATAGTAGCTGCAAAACACATGGGACATACATTACCCTGGGGGAACAGGGTGCAACTGAACAAAACAAGCGTCTAAATATCATTTCAGTATCGTATTGCAAAAAGCATGTCAGGTACACTAGAAACATAAACCTGCAAAACTACAATAAAAAAATCACACAGTTTTTTCTCATATTACCCTGTGGCAGCATTGGCAGTATCTCACAAAAAGTGAGTACACCCCTCACATTTTTGTAAATTTTTGGAGAAATTACACTTTGCTACAATGTAATGTAGAGTGTACAGCTTGTATAACAGTGTAAATTTGCTGTCCCCTCAAAATAACTCACACAGCCATTAATGTCTAAACCGCTGGCAACAAAAGTGAGTACACCTCTCAGTGAAAATGTCCAGATTGGGCCCAATTAGCCATTTTCCCTTCCAAGGTTTAGAATACCCCGAATTTGCAGAGCACTGGGCATATTTGTAATCCAGTGTGACATGTCCAGTATTAGCAGAACGGTAGAGATTTGTAATCCATGGACACAATCGCCCGTCGTGGTTGCCATGGATGACAGCACATGGTGAAAAGTCACTTAAATTGTAGGATTAAGCACAAGTGTCTGTCCCAGGGTTAAATGCGCCCATGTCATGCTGCTGCCGAAACACTCTGTAGGTGCTTCGGCAATGGTGCCCATTAATTTTAATGGGCAGGAGCAGCGGTGTACACACCGCTCCTCCACTGCCCCAAAGATGCTGCCTGCAGGACTTTTTTTAACGTCCGGCCAGCGCAGCGCCCCAGTGTGAAAGCACTCTGTCCTTCACACTGGGACTGCAGGGGAGGTGTTTTTCAGGAGCTCTACAGGCGCTATTCTCAGGGGACTTCTTATAGCTTTTTTCAACAACGGCTTTCTTCTTGCCACCCATAAATGTCAGATTTGTGGCATGCACGACTAATAGTTGTCCTGTGGACAGATTCTCCCACCTGAGCTGTAGATCTCTGCAGCTCCACTAGAGTTACCATGGGCTCTTTTGGCTGCTTCTCTGATTAATGCTCTCCTTGACCGGCCTGTCAGTTCAGCTGGACAGCCATATCTTGGTAGGTTTGCAGTTGTGCTATACTCTTTCCATTTTCGGATGATGGATTGAACAGTGCTCTGTCAGATGTTCAAAGCTTGGGATATTTTTTTATACCCTAATCCTGCTTTAAACTTCTCCACAACTTTATCCCTGACCTGTCTGGTGTCTTCCTTGGCCTTCATGATGCTGTTTGTTCACTAAGGTTCTCTAATGCTTCGTACACACGGCCGGACTTTCCAAGTGGGAAAAAAAGCCAGACGGGCTTTTTCTTCTCAGAAAATCCGGCCGTGTGTAGCCTACGTCTGACTTTTTTTGTCGGAAGTCCGACGGACCTTAGAGAACCTGTTCTCTATCTTTCCATCGGACTTGCGATGGACTCATGGTCAAAAGTCCAACCGTGTGCACGAGGCATAACAAATCTTTGAGGGCTTCACAGAACAGCTGTATTTATACTGAGATTAAATTACACACAGGTGGACTCTATTTACTAATAAGGTGACTTCTGAAGACAGTTGATTCCACTAGATTTTAGTTAGGGGTTTCAGAGTAAAGGGGGCTGAATGCAAATGCACATCACACTTTTCACATATTTATTTGTAAACAAAAAAAAAAATTAAAACCATTTAGCATTCTCCTTCCACTTTACAATTGTGTGCCACTTTGTGTTGGTCTATCACATAAAATCCCAATAAAATAAATGTATGTTTATGATTGTAACATGACAAAATGTTAAGGGGTATGAATACTTTAACGCACTGTATGAGCAAAATCATTTGAAATAAAGGTTTATATAGACATGGCATCTATGGGACCACGGATTACAAATCACAGTTCGCTCAGTGTTTCATTCTGGAGATAAATACACATTGAAATGCAAATGTTATGTTGAAATGCGTAAAATCTGAAATGCTTTCATCTGTAATGGTTAAAGCACGGATCCAGTCAGTGATCTGGTAAATGTGAGAAGCTATTATAGCAATATGGTAGCAAGAAAAACACAGATTGTGCATAATCCTTTCCGTAAACAGACCTGTGCTAGCATTCCAGCTGTTTTAGCTGGCTTATAACTTGGAATTGTAAAATCTTATACTAATTTCTGCATTGTATTTCAATTATTTCTGGTCTACGCCTATAAATTTGAACGATTTTGAAGTTTGTAAACCTACTTTGTGAAGATCCCCACAACTTTACTTCCTTAAATTCTGTGATGTGTATTCACTATGCCCCGTGAGTAATCATTGCTGTATACAGTATAGTAACACTGTTTTGGTGTTGAATTTTAAAAGCAGATTAGCAAACTTGTGAGATCAGTAGGATTGCCGCTGCTTTTAAAATTCAACATCAAAACAGTGTCACGGATTTCCAAATACAGTGGCCCGGATTCAAGAAGCAATTGCGCCTGTGTAACCATAGGTTACACAGCGCAATTGCTTACTTGCCCCGGCGTTACGAATGCTCCTGATTCAGGAACATCGTAACGCCGACTGCAGCCTAAAATCTGCGTGGCATAAGGCTCTTATGCCACGCATATCTTAGGCTGCATTCTTGCGATGACCGCTAGGGGGCGCTCCCATTGTGCTCAGTGTATAGTATGCAAATTGCATACTAACACCGATTCACAATGTTGCTCGAGCCCTGCGTACGCAATTTACGTTGTTTCCGTACGGCGTGTTTAGCGTAAGGCTGCCCCTTCTAATAGCAGGGGCAGCCAATGCTAAAGTATACCCGTCATTCCCGCGTCGCGACGTTCGAATTTTACGTAATTTGCGTAAGTGATTCGTGAATGGCGCTGGACGCCATTCACGTTCACTTTGAAGCAAATGACGTCCTTGCAACGTCATTTGCCGCAATGCACGTCGGGAAAGTTTCCCGACGGAGCATGCGCTCTACGCTCGCGCGGGAGCGCGCCTAATTTAAATGATTCCCGCCCCCTACGGGATCATTTACATTAGGCGCCCTTACGCAGGGCAAGTTTACACAGCGCACACGCAATTTACGGAGCTACTGCTCCGTGAATCGTGGGTAGCGCAGGAAATTTGCGGGGGCGCAGGGCAAAAACGCTGCCCTGCGCCTCCGTAAAAAAGGGGCAAATCTACCTGAATCTGGGCCAGTATTTTTACTATATAAGCTCAGTTTACTGGTCAAAATAAGTGTGAAATGCCAGACTTGGGTGGGTGTAAAAACATGTCCGCTGCCACTTTCTTACTGCGGCTGAGTGCGGGTGTACCAAGAAGGCCGTCGCAGTGCAGTGACGGAAAGTCACTTCCGTTACCTAATCTGACGGGTCATCGATTCTGATGGAACACCTGCTTTCTGAACTACAGAGTGCTGCTGAGAGGAGAAATTTCAAATGCGGAGTAAGTAAAGCAATACAGTGAGTGCAGTTGTTTATTAATCTTTAATCATTGATTTTAGATCACGACACTTAGTGTAGATGATTTTCTTTGTTTAGCATCACCATATGACTGGTGTGGCTGTGATCAGAGATCACCAGAGATGGTGGCAGGCCGCAGGGGGTGACTGATGTCAGATGGTGGCAGGCCACAGGGGTAACTGATTTCTGATGGTGGCACTGGCAGGCCGCAGGGGGTGACTGATGTCTGATGGTGGTAGGCTGCAGGGGGTGACTGATGTCTGATGGTGGCAGGCCGCAGAGGGTGACTGATGTCTGATGGTGGCACTGGCAGGCCGCAGGGGGTGACTGATGTCTGATGGTGGCAGGCCGCAGAGGGTGGCTGATGTCTGATGGTGGCACTGGCAGGCCTCAGAAGATGACTGATGTCTGATGGTGGCACTGGCAGGCCACAGGGGGTGACTGATGTCTGATGGTGGCACTGGCAGGCCGCAGGTGGTGACTGATGTCTGATGGTGGCAGGCTGCAGGGGGTGACTGATGTCTGATGGTGGCAGGGGGTGACTGATGTCTGATGGTGGCAGGGGGTGACTGATGGTAGGTTGGCAACACTGATTCTTAGCCCCCAAGTGCATAACTTTACATTTATCAACATTAAACCTCATTTGCCATACAGTTGTCCAATTAAAGAATGCATTGAGGTCGGCTTGTAAGTTAGAGACATCCTGTAAGGACGTTATTCCACTGCATAGTTTGGTGTCATCTGCAAACACTAAAATGGTGCTTTTACCTATATCGTTTTTAAGGATATTAAAGGTAAGGGTCCCAACACTGAACTTTTTGATGTACACCACTAATAACCTCAGACCATTCAGAGTAAGAATCATTAACTTCTACTACTCTCTGAATTCTGTCTTTTAGCCAGTTTTGTATCGATTTACAAACTGATATTTCCAATCCTGTAGACTTTACCTTACACATGAGCCGTGTATGGGGAACTGTGTCAAATGCTTTTGCAAAATCCAAGTATATCACGTCCACAGCCACCATTTTGTTTTTCTTCTCCCTCTCTAAAATGAAGCATAAGTATAGCCATTCAATGGTGTACAAAAAACATAAATTCTTTCCTTACTTTTAAAGCGGAGGTTCACACAGAAAGTGAACATCCGCTTTTTGGATCCCTACCCCCCTCCGGTGTCAAATTTGCCACCTTTCAGGGGGGAGGGGGGTGCAGATACCTGTCTAAGACAGGTATTTTCATCACTTCCGGGTTCTGACTTCCGCGGGAGTCTAGCCCCTTCACGTCACCCCCCCCCCTCCGCTGTCTTCTGGGAAACACTGTTCCCAGGAGAGAGCAGGGACCAGTGACGGCGTGCCGCGATCCTCGTGCATTCACAGTAGGGAATCGGACAGTGAAGCCACAAGGCTTCACTTTCTGATTCCCTCACTGAGGATGGCGGCGGAAGCAGCCGAGGACCGAGCGATTGCTCAGCCTCGTCTGCTGACATCGCCGGCACGCTGGACAGGTAAGTGTCCATTTTTTAAAAGTCAGCAGCTGCCGTATTTGTAGCTGCTGGCTTTAAAAAAAAAAAATCGGATGGACCTCCACTTTAAGTAATATCTACATTTTATATGAATGCTTTTCATGGAATAACTCTGTAAAGGAGTCTAAAGATCTACCTTCTAGCTCACAAAGAGAACAAAATAAATTACTGTGCAATATTTCCTAATTACCAGACTAAAAAAGCGTTTTAAAATGTTTATACTTCACTCCTGACTATAATAAGAAAACATATTGTACAAAACCCATATACATTTCCTATAGAAGTGGACAGGATATGTTATAAATACTGGCCCAGATTCACAAAGCACTTACACCGACGTATCTCGAGATACGCCGCGTAAGTCTAACTATGTGCCGTCGTATCTATGCGCAGTGCCCACAATCTGAGATACGCCTAAAAATAGGCTTCCTACGACCGACGTAACTTATCTACGCCGTCGTATCGTGGGCGCATATTTACGCTGGGCGCATTTGCCGCTCCCGTTGATTTTCTATGCACATATGCAAATGAGGGAGATACGCCGATTCACGAACGTAGTTGCGCCCGGCGCATAATATACGCGGTTTGCGTAAGTTGTACGTCCGGCGTAAAGTTATTCCCCATATAGGAGGCGCAACTCATGCAAAGGTATGGACCAGGGAACAGAGCCGTCGTATTTTACGTTGTTTACGTAGTACGTGAATAGGGCTGGGCGTAGGTTACGTTCACGTCGTAGGGCAGTGATCCGTCGTATCTTAGGGAGTAGTTCCGACGTGATTCTGAGCATGCACACAGGTATGCGGCCACGGGACAGCGCTTGCGCCGTTCATTTTAAGTACTTCTATGGCACTTGCCCCATCATTTGCATGGGGTCACGCCTCATTAGCATGGCTCACGCCCACTTCCACCTACGCTGGCTTATGCCGAGAAAACCCAGCGTATATTTAAGAGCGAGTGCTTTGTGAATCCAGTGCTCGCCTCTGTGCGCTGCGTCGGCGTAGCGTATATTAGATATGCTACGCCCGCATAAATATGCGCCGATGTATGTGAATCTGGGCCACTGTGATAGACGTGAAACTAAAATGAATATTTTTGTGTTATGATTAGAACCACTGAAATGGAGTGTATATTTTCCTTGAAATGATTCTTCAGATTTTGTCAGATATGTTCTTAAAGTATATTTTAACTTGGATGGACATACAGAGAGAGCTGTTGAAATCAAAAAGCAACTCCATCCACTCACTCACTCTGTGTCCCCCCTCCCTCCTGGATTCCTCAGTTGTAACAGGAAAAGCCTTCCCATCCCCCACATCCTGACTTTTACAGACCCCAGAAGGAGCCTGTATGACTTTTGGAAGAATATGAAATGGACTTGTGAGGAGAAACCACCCTTCTATGAACTGGCCAATAAAAGACTCACAAGGGTGATGGGGAGGGATTGATGGGTGTGTATTTTGTGACATCATGAAGTCAATAAATCTAAGAGGAGAAGGCCCGCCTCTCTCTCCTCTTTCATTATTTTCTCACATTCTCTGTGTGTGCATCTGTCTGTTCTTCTCTTCTCTCATCTTCCTGCTGTGCACTTCAGCTCCAGACCACAAGAAGCTGTGTGTGTGTGTGTGTGTGTGTGTGTGTGTGTCTCTGTTTGTTTCTGCTTATTTTAACAGATTATAGCAGTGAATCATGGCAAATCTAAATCAATTGGCGTCCACGTGCTTCTTTTGGACTTCAAGGACAGACTTTGTGGACGCACAAGAAACTGGCTGAGAATTGAGGGACCGTCTACCATTGAAAGGGGCGTCATGAACCCCTAAACACGGTAAGTGCGAGTTTTTTTTGGCTCCCTTACACCGTGTTACAGGCTGGACGGCCTCTATTCCCATCTAGTTTGTCTACAAATTCCGAGCCTTTGAAACAGACGGTATAATTCTGGTCCAGAAGCGAACCCCGGTTTGTGCTGATTCACTGCTATTAATTTTTTTTGGTTCTTGCCTGTTTGTATGCTGTAAGGGTGTGAGCTTGTGGGTTGTTTGCTGCCTGTGAGAGGGTGAGCTTGTGGGTTGTTTGCTGTCTGTTTGTGGTTCTGTAAGGGGTGTGTGAAATCGGCCTACTAAGTTAAGGTACTGGTCGTGCATCGTCTCGGATTAAGCCGATGTGATAAAGGTTGTGTGCACGGGGAGTGCATGCTGGCTGGGATTTGAGCCTGGGACAGCTCTAAGGAAGTTGGCTGCGAAGATATGGGTTTGTTTTATTTTATGCTTGTGAAAAAATATTCCAAACCTTAGATTAATTGGGGAACTGGGATTCTGGGGTTTATTTGAGTATGTCTGTGGTGAGATATTGAGTCAGCTTTTCCACATTTTGTCCTTGCTTTGAATAACGCGGGGGTTTTTTTGTTTACTGAACTTCCCTGTGCTAGGAAAGGTGGGGGCTGAGCTGGAGGAGGTCGTTTTTGTGTGGCTTCTGCTAGCTGGCTATTTGTGTACATTTGTGTGTCTTAAATTGCTTTTTCCCTTACACTTCTGCCTTTTGTTACAGCTGGCTTGCAATAGCTAGCTTACTTAACCCTTTATCTGGACAAAGGCTGCTAAATTCTGTGTCTGGCTTCTTGCTCTGCTAACTGTGCGCCTGAAACCTTTTGCTTTTTGTCACAGCTGCATGCTAATTAAGGGTTTTCTGCCTAGCAGTCTTAACTCTTTGCAGTCTGAACAGGAAACTTTTTCATTTCTGTGCCTTTCCTAGTTAATTTTTTTTGCTGGGATGATCCTTTTGTCTTTCTCAGTATGTATGTGTTTTTATTATGCTGGATAACTGTGTTTGACTGAATAGAATACCTGGCTTTCTTGTTGTATGTATTGACTGCTGTTGGCACTGACTTTTGTTTTTCATCTACAGAAGTCTGAAGTTTTTCTTTATAACTTCTGACTCCCCTTCTTCTTCGTCTTCCATTTTGCTTTTCTTTGGCTTTAGATTTTTCCCGCCTTTTCTGAAAAGCTCCTCCCCCTCTGCCATCTTTTTCTTAGCTCCTCCCTTTCTTCTCCCTTTTTCATAGCCACCCCCCCCCTCCGCAATCTTCTTCTTAGATCCTCCCGTCTTCTCCAAATCTTTGCCGCTTTTTTTTCATAGCTCCTCCCCTCTCCACCATTTTCTTCTTAGATCCTCCCGTCCAACCCTTTCTTTGCTGCCTACTACACAGCCCCCTATCTTCCCCTCCCTCTATGTAGCATGCTGATTGTACTGACTGTGCTAGAAGTGATTTGATTGCGTCTAATGGTACATTGTGTCTGTAACATATAACTTATGGTGTCTTTCTTTGCATGCACTTTTCGTTTGGGTTCTCAACTCTGTGCTGGAATCGAACTCTTTCTTTCTTATTTCTTTCTCCTTTCTTCAACCCTTTTTTTTCTTCTTCCCATTGAAATTCATTGATCCCTTTTCCCAATTCCTTGTTGGCAAGTGGTGAATGAATTCTTCTTATTATTATTTTTGCTGTTTTTTTTTTTTTTTTATATATATTTCTGGGATGCCTCCCTGATATAATATATACTCCTGCCCCCTCCCTGGTGGGGGGATAGAACTGGGTGTGTGAGGAATGTGGGAGGTCCAGACCCCTGCATCCTGCCCGCCCTGAGCTCTGCCACATTTGCAAGTTGGAGGATAGCCCCCCTCTTCCCCCCCAGGGACGACAACCTAGGAGACAGTTTTTTTGTAACACAGAGTTTTTTTTTTTAACAAAAGGTTGACTTGGGATATTGCAACTGTTTCTGTACAATTAAAATTGGTCTGAATATGCCTGTTACATTGTACGCTGATTTATCAGATAATTCGATTTACCTAGAAATAATGGGATATTTCTCCTGAGGTTTAAAAAATATGGAACAGACATTTGATGCACATAATAAGCAATTGTTAAGTCTTTATTTTACAGTTAAAATCTTCTACAGAGAATTAATTTAGGTGAATTATTTCGTCCCGTTTTTTTTTTATCCTTTTAATCGGATGGATTGAATGCGTGTTCTGTGGGGACCTGTCCCATCTGGGTTGCCCACTTACACTTACACTGACGATGCCATGCACTGTATTTTGACTTGATACATAGAGGGCTTTTTGCCAGTTTTGAAATTTATAATGTGATACCCAGGGCCTGTTATTGTCTTTTCGTTTCCCTCATGTTCTGCCCACGATGCCTGCTGGAAGCATGGGCCCCGCCCGACTGCTTGAGGCCGTGCCCCTTCTTTCCCCTCACGTTCTGCCCAACTGTATGCCCCGCTGGAGGAAGCATGGGCCTGCCCGGATGCTCTTCCCTGCTGAAGGCTTTGCCTCGTTCTGAACGCATATGGTGTCGCCGCCCGCTGCCCATACTGGATTCTGTGCCCTCCGGCCCACGGGCCTTCTTCTTCATGCCCTCCTTAGTCTGTCCAGGGGGGGGTAACTACAATGCCACTTCGCTGGACAGACACGTAAGGGAGGAGAATGATGTAGATGGGAGTGGCAGACCTACCTGAAGGTAGAATCCGCTCATATGCTGTCCTGTGTGCCCCGACCTCAATTCCTTGACCTCATGGGGTGCCCAAAAGCGGTAGAGAGAGTGTGTAAATCCTGGCGTTCATGACTACAGAAGCTGCGTTCACAAGTCACAAATGAGGGATGAGGAGATTCTGGGTATCACATTGGAACAGTAGAACATTTTACATAGTACATTTAAATGGTTTTATTCCACATGCTGTGCCATGCCATCCTCAGGGTTAAGTGGGTAAGTGGCCCCAAGGGGGGAGCATTCAATACATTATCCCTTTCTGAAATCTTGTTTGAGACAGTCTCTAGATTAGATTGTTATGAGCTATGATTATGTGACCGCTTTTGAAAATAGGTAACTAATATTCGTGTACGAGTTTTTTCTCGCATTCCTGATGTAGGTACCGATAATTACCAATATCCCCTGGGTGATGATTAAGAGGTTCCTTCGAAAATATTCTCTGGAAGATGAGTGATATTATGGATTGTGCCGCCCAAATCTGAATGAAATTATATATCTTTTTTCAAATACATGGGATTGTGACAACTGGGGTTTGTGGGTTGGAATATCTCAAAGGGGGGTCCTTGTTACATGGGGTAATTAGTTAATTAATGTCAGAGTGTAAAGAAGTTCTTTAATGAGATAATTAAGTTTAATTCTGCCTGTAAATGTTTATGAATATGTTTACCCCAACAACTGAAAATGTATTATGACATGTCAAAACATGCATGGGATTAGAACAAAGGTTTAATGGGAAAATTGTTGATTGAGATTGTGTGAAGAATTGTATACAATTCAGTAAATGGTAAACAACATGGTATTTTATGTTTAACTGAAATCCTACAGATCTGGTTGTAAGAATTAATAAGTTGAGGTTTGAGCAATGTTTACAACAGATTCTAAACGTGGGTTTGGTTTATTATAAGGTTCCCCAGAGAAAAATATTAAAATATGAAAGTTATGTTCAATCTAAAAAACTTTATAAAAAATATTATTATAAAAATTGTAAAAATAAAATTAAAAAAATAAACAAGTTTTAAGAGTTATTATAAAATGACATTTCTGATAAAATATAGATTGTGAGTAATTATGAGTGACTTTATCAGTAGAAAACAATGGTCGGTTCATGCGCAGGGACTGGTCAGTGGATTTCATGAGATTTGTCCTCTAAGCGATCTTTTGTCGCTATTGGAAGTTAAGGAATGTCATGTTATAATGTGGTGTACATGATTTTTGGCAGATGTACAAACCAAATATGTTTTAAAATTTTTGAAAAAGAGTTAAAAATGAGAAAAACGATGCAATTCGATTGGATTGTATATGGTCTAAAACTTGTACAATCTGCTCCAAGCATGGGGGGGGACAGATGTTTTCCCTTAAGAGGTCATTAACAGCAGATCAGGTTACAGGCTGTGGTGGTTTACAGGAGTGAGTGCTAGCTTGAAATCCGACTCCCAGTGTAAACATCCTCAACTTTGCCTAGTTTGAAGGGAAAAATAAATAAATATCAGAGTTTATGTTAAGTAAACTATGGAAGCGTATTATGAGGGTAAATCTTTCTTTAATAATAAAAGGTAATTTGTACACAATCATTAGAAGATCTGAAAGAAAGCCCTTATTAATAAAGTATTATTTTTCTCTTTCTTTTCCTTTCTTTCTTTTTCTCTCTCTCTCTTTCTTTTGCTCTTTCTTTCTTTCTTTCTCTCTCATTCTTTCTTTCTCTCATATGTTACTAAACTGTGGGTTTTTTGCACCATTTGGCTTGAAGAATACCTTACATTGAGGGTGTCATTTTAAAGAGAATGATAATGGTGTTAATCTGCATAGCTTAAGAAAGTCAGTTAAAATAGTTTAAAAATAAAAATACAAATATGGATAGATGATGCGGTATGATACAGCCATATTTATGGATTAAAGGGTCATCTTCCAGGTTTTGGAGTGAAAAAGGTGTTCAGTCAGAGAGGGAAGTTGTGTTTTGTAGAAGGATCCCTATGAGATACAGTGAATCTTTAAGACTGAACCAAAGGCTGCTATGTTTGTTTAAACAGACATGCGACAAGAATATTCATGCTGCATGATCAGTCCTGAAAACTAGTGTAATGTAATAAAGTTTCTTTAGGAAATAAAATATTTAGGACAGAGCCCAATATAAAATTAAAATGCTAATGAAGGGAAATATAGTAATTTGGTGAGAACGGATGCTTTTATGAAATTTAACTTAGTAATGTAAATGTAGATTGGATAAATTCTGGTTGCTATGGTCAATAGAGGTTTGTTAACTATAAACAAGAATGCATTCCAGTATATTACTGAACACCTAGAGGCCACTTCACAAATGACTTTGTATAAAATTATGGCCTTATACAGGATATTAGGTGAACAAGGGGGGCATTTAGAATGTCACCTGCGGACAATATTTTGGGTGATAACACATTTGTACTCAAATAGGTATAGCAATTCTGTTTATATTGGTTATGATAATGTTTTGTTATATTGACCATGTCCTCCATTACCGTCCTTGTCTGTTAAGAAATAACAAAGAGAATGAACTGATGAAATATTCATTTCAAGGGGGGGCTGTGATAGACGTGAAACTAAAATGAATATTTTTGTGTTATGATTAGAACCACTGAAATGGAGTGTATATTTTCCTTGAAATGATTCTTCAGATTTTGTCAGATATGTTCTTAAAGTATATTTTAACTTGGATGGACATACAGAGAGAGCTGTTGAAATCAAAAAGCAACTCCATCCACTCACTCACTCTGTGTCCCCCCTCCCTCCTGGATTCCTCAGTTGTAACAGGAAAAGCCTTCCCATCCCCCACATCCTGACTTTTACAGACCCCAGAAGGAGCCTGTATGACTTTTGGAAGAATATGAAATGGACTTGTGAGGAGAAACCACCCTTCTATGAACTGGCCAATAAAAGACTCACAAGGGTGATGGGGAGGGATTGATGGGTGTGTATTTTGTGACATCATGAAGTCAATAAATCTAAGAGGAGAAGGCCCGCCTCTCTCTCCTCTTTCATTATTTTCTCACATTCTCTGTGTGTGCATCTGTCTGTTCTTCTCTTCTCTCATCTTCCTGCTGTGCACTTCAGCTCCAGACCACAAGAAGCTGTGTGTGTGTGTGTGTGTGTGTGTGTGTGTGTGTCTCTGTTTGTTTCTGCTTATTTTAACAGATTATAGCAGTGAATCATGGCAAATCTAAATCACCACTATCTACATAGTCAACTACAAGAACATCATTGTGTTTCTGCAGCTCTAATGGGGGACACTGATAACATAACACCTGGTGAAAATGGGGGACCCTCAGGACACTGAGAAATGCAGGCATCTGACGCACCCAGAAGGATTCTACCAGTGCATCCAACTGAAAGAAAATATGAGCTGCATTCAGACACCACCAGCCAGAACAACACTTCCCAGAACCAACACTTCTAGCACAGTAAAATATGGTGTTGAACCAGCTCTGAGGAAACTACAGTAGAAACTGTATGTTTTTCATGCATTTCCAAATGTGCATTTACATGTGTTTGCAGTACATTTTTTTGGCATGGGGAAGGACAGGTCAAAGAAGCCAAACATGTTTTTTGTTCCTAGAGATGCATTTATGTGAATTGTGTTTACACTCTTTTTCATACTTTTATGCATTACAATGGTATGACCTATGCTGCCTAGCTAACAATGATTTTCTATGCAGTTGGACTGCATTCAAAAACATATCCAACTGCTTCTGCTATGAATGGTTACCCGCCTTAAAACCTCCTTCCCTGCTGACCACAATTGATTTTGCCAAATGGCAACAATGTTACTGAAATCTCCTGTTTTTTGACAATTTGTTTGGCAACATGGAAACTCCTTATTGGCTAATCCCCAGTGCCGATCCACATAGGTGAGTTTCAGCAATGTAATCTATGTGATGTCCTTGTCACTGAATAAATGGTCAAAGCCAGCACCATATATTTCAGGGAGATAGCTTGAAAATGTGGAACTGTTCCTAGTAATGAATGATTATTCAGGGCCTAGACCTAGCCCTTATTTTGAATGGAAAGCCACTTTGAAAAAAAGGAGTATGCATTGTACATAAGACAACGCTATACAGTACCATTTTAATCTTGCAACAATGTTTTTCTTACTTGCTGCAAATAAATTGCACTACAATCCTTCATATTATGAAGACGAATCTCAGTCTAGGTTCACATCTATGTGGCTGAGTTTGATGCGTTTTTCAGTCACATTTTTAAGTGCATTTTGAATTTTTACAGTTTTTCTATTTAAACGCACTGTAAAACTGTAAAACACACTGGGGTAGATTCACGTATGTCCGCGCAATCATACGCCGGTGCAGCGTATCGTATTTACGATACGCCGCCGTAACTTACAGGAGCAAGTGCTGTATTCACAAAGCACTTGCTCCGTTAGTTGCGGCGGCGTCGCGTAAAAGGGTCCGGCGTAAGCCCGCGTAATTCAAATGTGGAAGGGGGGGCGTGTTTTATTTAAATTTATGATGACCTGACGTGATTGACGTTTTGTACGGACGGCGCATGCGCCGTCCGTGTACATATCCCAGTGTGCATTGCTTTCAAGTACGGCGCAACAACGTATTGGTTTCGACGTGAACGTAAATTACGTCCAGCCCTATTCGCGAACGACTTACGCAAACAACGTAAAAAATTCAAATTTCGAAGCGGGAACGACGTCCATACTTAACATTGGCTGCGCCTCCTAATAGCAGGAGCAATGTTACGCCGAAAAAGCCTTAACGCACACGACGTAAAAAACGAACGCCGGGCGCACGTACGTTTGTGAATCGGCGTATCTAGGAAATTAGCATATTCTACGCCGACAACAATGGAAGCGCCCCTAGTGGCCAAAGTTATATTGCACACAATTCTACGCCGCTGCAATCAAGTTACGTCAATGGAGGAAGCCTATTTTTTCAGCGTAACTGCCTTTGAGAATCGGAGTAACGCTACGCGGGCGCGAATTTCAAATTACGGCGGCGTATCTGGAGATACGCCGCCGCAAAAGGTATGTGAATCTACCCCACTGTATATGGCTGGTTGCTAAAGTGGGGGTTGGAAAATCAGCAGCCATGTCTTTAGCAACTGATGAATCATCAGCTGTCAGCGCGCTGAATGTAAAAAAAAAGAATAAATTGCCTGCAAAAAGATTTGCTAAAAAAACAGCGTGGGTCCCCCTCAAGTCTATACCAGGCACTTCAGGTCTAGAATGGATTCGGGGGCCCCCCACGCAAAAAGTAAAAAAAAATGGCGTGGACCCCCAAAATCCATACCAGACTCTTATCCGAGCATGCAGCCCAGCAGGTCAGGAAAGGGAGGGGACGAGGAAGTGCTCGACATGGGGGGCTCTGCGCCCCCACCCCAAAACCCCTTGCCCCCATGTTGATGAGGACAAGGGCCTTTTCCTGACAACCCTAGCCAGTGGTTGTCGGGGTCTGCGGGTGGGGGGGATTATCATGAATCTTTAAGAATGGGCCCCCAGATCCCGCCCCCCAAATGTGAATGGGTATCGGGTACACCGGCCTCAAAATGTATAGATGTGAACTAGTACAATAGGAAGCCATGTTAAATGGACTGTAGTGCATTTCTGCAAACTGCAAAACACACTAAAAAAGTCAAAGGTGTGAATGTAGGGTAAGTGTACCTTCCCCGAAATAATCTGACTTCCTCTCCTCTGAGCCCTCCCTCTTATTCAATTGGTAATTTTTACAGTCATTGCTTCCTAAAGAGGAAGTACACCTTCTTTGCTAACATTTACCTATAGGTAAGCCTATAATAAGGTTTACCTATAGGTAGTGTAAATATCTCCTAAACTTGCACAGTTTAGGGGATATTTACATTACCTGCAGCCAGTGGCATCACTGGTGCATGTGTTTTGAAGGAACAGCCATGGGTGTCGTTCCTTCTGAGCCCCGTGCCGTGAATGGCGGCTCCCATGCGCATGTGTGGGAGTGACGTCATTGCGGCTCTGGCCAGTCAAAGAGCCGGAGCCCGCAAGCCTGCAAGCAAGATGGGTGAAAATGGAAGCGGCTATGGCGCTGACATTGCGGCACTGGAACAACTTTGTTTGCGTATGCGATGCATACTAGCACATTATGAATTTACCTTGCTAAAAAAATATGTGTTATCAGAGGTAAAAACTTAATAAAACATTAACAGCGCTTTCAAGTCACTGGCGTGACTTATGAGTTCAAAAGAATCTCATAACCTTAAATGAGATGATAAAAAAGCTCTCAGGGTCAAAACATTTGTTTGGCGGCTCCTATCAATCTCTTTATATAAACAGCTCAGTCCAAAACCCAAACTGTATGTGTGATGAAGTGTCCATTCATATATTGCTGCCAAAGCAGAAATTGTAAATAAAAACTTCTCCAAGCACTACAGGGCTGTATGCTTCACACTGATATCTTCCCCCTATAGGTAATGTACTCACCACATATTAGGTGAAAGACAGCATAATGAATCCTGGATCTCTGCTTGTTTCCTCAAGAACTCTGGATGGATGTCAGCTGTAATGGGATCCTGGTGTGGAATCACTCTTGCTACAATTTAACTCTCTGCAGTTGTAAAGAGGTGTTTCCTTGGAACATTGGTGCAGCACAACGGTCATGCAGGGAGAAAAAGGGAGACTAGATAGTGTAAAACCCTTTTATTGTTAGTAATAAACCCCTGCTGCCCACATATGCTTACACGCTTAAAATTCATAAAAGGCTTGTCAGTCAAAACTAGGTATCAGCTCACGCAGGGAGGATGTTCACAAATCTCTATCCCCTGTTTTGTAAGTCCCGGGTAAATACCAGCATCGGTGCAAGAAAGCTTGTCGTGTAGACACGCCCTGACGCGTTTCGTGATTGGCTCACGTCTTCAGAGGGCGTGGCTACACGATACGACTGCTTCTTATTTATGGGAATGGACAGGTCTAATTGCCCGCCCCTCCCTATGTGTGATACGTCCCAACATAGTCAGCTCCGCCTCTGTTGGACTCGTCATGAGCTGCCGCTGCCAATCCCGAACGTCTCAGGATCGTCAGCAACAGCATGAGTCCCGGCCAATCTGCTCCATCTCCTCGTACCCTCGTCACTGGCTCGAACGGCCAATCGCGGGTAATCCAGATATTTGCATATATCGATGCTTAGAAGGCTAGATCAGCTGGGACGTACAATCTGTTTCTAGCAGATGGTAACCTCCGATGCTACAGCGGGTCCATACTTTAATACAGACCCGCCGGCACCATTGTATTGTTTTTAGTAATTGTTGATTTTATAATAGCCGCTATATACCTTGTAAATATTGTGACATTTTTTGATTATACCATTGAGCGCTGGGATTAGAGTAATTTTAGGATTATATCTGATATTTTTATAATGAATTTACCTTGCACGAAGAAAAAAAAATGCCCATCGGTATACAACCAAAATCTGTTGTAAACCGCTGGGCATTTTTTTTGGAACTGCAAGTTAAAGGCATAATGTGCTAGTGTGCATCGCATACTAGCACATTATGTTAAACTTACCTTAAAACAAAGCTCTTCCATCACCGAGATGTCAGCACTGAAGGCACTTTTATCTTCACCCGTCTTGTTTCCTGGTTCGTGGACTCTGGCTCTGTGACTGGCCGGAGCCATGGTGATGTCACTCCATTGATGTCCGTCATTCAAGGCACGGGTCTCAATAGGAACGGCACAGGTGGCCGTTCCTTTAGAGCGCATGTGTCAGTGATGTCACTGGCTGCATGTAAATTACTCCTAACCGGTGCATGTTTAGGAGATATTTACACTACCTATAGGTAAGCCTTATTATAGGCTTACCTATAGATCAGGTCATCAACCCTGTCCTCAGGGCCCACTAACAGGCCAGATTTTATGTATTACCTTGGGGAGATGCAGACTAGAATACTGAAATCACTGAGCAGCAAATGATATCACCTGTCATGTATTTCAGTTATCTTGCAAACCTGGCCTGTTAGTGGGCCCTGAGGACAGGGTTGATGACCACTAGATGGAAGTTACTTCCACTTTAAAGCGGAACTTTAGTCAGAAAATTCCTGCTAGATAACTTCAGGCTGGCCCTTTTTACAGGTATAGCAACATAAAATATAAAAAATAAGCGCTTATATAGCTAGATTCAGGTAGGGCGGCGCATCTTTCAGACGGCGTAGCGTATCGTATTTACGCTACGCCGCCGTAAGTCAGAGAGGCAAGTGCTGTATTCACAAAGCACTTGCCTCCTAAGTTACGGCGGCGTAGCGTAAATGGGTCCGGCGTAAGCGCGCCTAATTCAAATTCGGATGAGGGGGGCATGTTTTATGTAAATGATAGGTGACCCGACGTGATTGACGTTTTTTTTACGAACAGCGCATGCGCCGTCCGTGTAAATATCCCAGTGTGCATTGCTCCAAAGTACGCCGCAAGGACGTATTGGTTTCGACGTGAACGTAAATTACGTCCAGCCCCATTCACGGACGACTTCCGCAAACAACGTAAAAATTTCAAATTTCGACGCGGGAACGACGGCCATACTTAACATTGACTAGGCCAGCTATTTGTTCGACTAACTTTACGCCGGAAAAAGCCGTACGTAAACGACGTAAAAAAATGCGCCGGGCGAACGTACGTTTCTGAATCGGCGTCATTTGCATATTCTATGCCGAACTCAACGGAAGCACCACCTAGCGGCCAGCGTAAATATTGCACCCTAACATACAACGACGTAGGAGACTTACGCCGCTCGTATCTTAGCCTAATTTAAGCGTATCTGGTTTCCAGAATACGCTTAAATTTAGGACGGCGTAGATTCAGAGTTACGTCAGCGTATCTACTGATACGCCGGCGTAAAGCTATCTGAATTCAGCTAATACTGTTTAAAATCCATTTACTGTTGTCCAGGGGCTATGGGCTTCAGCAAAATGGCAGCCTCCAGCAAGAAGAAACAGGAATAATGGCGGAGAAAAATTACAGCACACGCTAATTTTGGTAGCAGTATTAACAATGTGGAATGTACAGTATGTTTCTTGCTAAAAGAACATTATTGAATCAAGTTGTTATGGGTAAAGTTCCTAACCAAGGCAAGGATGACATAGGTAGCATGAGCTGACATGTATACAGTCATGCCGTGGGATCTATAGGACCTGGCAGAGAACTGCAGCGAAAGTGCCCATGTGCAAAATCTTAATAAGACCCCTACATATGCGAAGAAAGCAGCAGTTATTATTGGTCAAAGATGGCAGCATGGGAGCAGAGCGACTGGGGAGAACTTTGGCCTGGAAGGAGGACAACACTGGACTCCATGGATTATTAAAGGGTAACTCCGGCTTTCACATTGAGGTTGCTGGGCAGGAGTTTTTCAGGCGGTATAGCAGCGCTATTTTTAGAGCTGTACCGCCTGAAAAACTCCTCATTGTGAAATTGGTCTTAAGGCATTAACACATCATGAATAAATGCAGTAAGTGTGACCAAAGTCACTGAAACAAATTACAAACGGCAATGAACTTGTCCCAGAATACAAAATCTAACCATCTATCCTGCATTTCTCAATGACTGATGATTCAATTAATGAATTTCACTTAGTGTTTTTTAAATTGCAATTATAATAAAAGGAGGAATTATGAACCCGAGGTGACATTATTAAAGTATTTCCAATTTATCCTTCTTACAATTTAGGTAAGAGCAGTATCTAAGAGGCATTACACTTGTGTGCTGTTGTATGTGTGTCTCTCTCTAAATATATTTTTTTACAGTATATACTGTATATATACATGCATACAGTGTACACATATATAAATAAAACAGTAGAGGGAGCTGCACAGGTGTTTCTAACTATATATGAACCAGGTGAAATCCACTAGCAGATTTAATTCTGCTGATGCTGCTACGTGCTGCTCTTCGTTATATGCTGAATAGACGTTTATATCCGAAGGCAATGATACAAGGTGTGTACAAAAGCAACAGTTTCCTTTCTCAAGTTCAAGCCTTAAACTAAAAGCAGAACTCAACTCAGTAAGACCCCTTTCACACTGAGGAGTTTTTCAGGCGGTACAGCACTAAAAATAGCGCTGCTATACCGCCTGAAAAACTCCTGCACTGCACACTAAATGTGAAAGCCCGAGTGCTTTCACACTGAGACGATGCGCTGGCGGGAGAGAAAAAAATCTCCTGCCAGCAGCATCTTTGGAGCTGTGAGAGGAGCGGTATGTATACCGCTCCTTCACCGCTCCTTCCTATTTAACACAATGGGAAACCGCGGCAATACCGCCCGCAATGCGCCTCTACCGTGCAATTGTCATTCAAAGTGTGACAGCACTGAAAGCTGAAATATGGCCTGGGCAGGAAGTAAGTGCCCTGTATTGATGTGATTAAGCCCCTTGGCCTCCTGAGAGAGCCTATTTGGGTGGAGTCAGGTGATCATGGTTCTGTGCCACCCGGACAGCTGTCTGGGTGGACGTGTGTTATGCTGCCCCGGGTTGCTAGGCCATAATCCTGAAGTCTATCGGGGACATTTGGCTGCTAGGCTGTCTGAGGGAGAAGCAGCGCAGGGTTGAGACTGCAGTATTGGAGTGCAACCGAGAGTAAAGGTTAAGCCAGACAGGGAACCAGTTGTTGTCGGAGGTAGAGGGGAAGCTGTCGCCACTAAGGAACCATCCGCCTTGTTACCGGAGACCACTGCGAGTTGTGAACAAGCACGATTCCTGCGTGTGAAACGCGTCAACTTTTCATTCTTGCAAGTTTATGGCTTATGACAATAAAGAAAACTTCAACAGCATCTTTTGGACTCTAGTGTGCAGTCAATTCCTTCTTTCTTTTACCACTGCCAGTAAGCTGGAGCCAATACCAGAGCAGTCTTCTCAACAGCCGGGGACGGTGAAGAAGTGGGAAAACTTCAGCAAGTGCCAAGCCAGGGATCCAGTGGGACAGAAAACGGGACACTTGAGGAGCACCAGTGAGTGCCAAGCCAGGGACCTAGCCGGTCAGCAGGGGTGATGCTTGAGTATCTGTGAGTGCCAAGCCAGGGACCCAGAAGGAGAAGGCGGGGGTGACGCTTGAGGAAGTTATTGAGTCATGGAAGTGATAAAGCTCAGGGGATCAATAGGCGATTGTGTCTGAGAGTTTATTGAGAGACTAGGAGCTGTGTGAGTGAAGATTTACAGTGAGAGATTGTAGAGTGTGAGGAGAACTATTCTGTGTTACCAATAGTTAAGTACAATACTGTTAGAAGATTTGTTGCCATAGGAGACAGCGGTCCTACCTATACAGAAGTGGTATCCGGCTGGAGGCCTTCCGTAGTATGGCTGTCTACCTATAGAAGTCTCGGAGTCTGCCAATTATCATTGCATCTACTTAAGGGTGTCCTGGCCCTAACCTACTCTCCTACAGTTCTATTAAGAGACAATAAAGCTCCTTTAAAAATAGTGAAGAAAAATACTGCACCCCCACACTCAATAAATGAGCTGCTGACACTGCAATTAGAAACAAAATTGTGTAAAGAGAGTAGTATTTAAATTGTGCAGTCGTAGATACTGTATGGTATAAATGACCAGACTTATTGTCTGAACCTACCAAAATGTCTGGTTTGAGACAACACACATATTAGATGTATATATGTACCAAAAATGTAATTCTGAAATAAAAAAAAAGTACCAATTAATATTATTAAACAGATATACACACAAAAAAAGACATGATAAGAACACAGGATAAGACATCAGATGTTTTGCAGTAAAGGAATGACCAAATCAGAATATCTTAGCTCTTAGCTCATCCATCATTTCTGACAAAAAAAGTCTATAACAATTCTGCTAGTAGCACAAGGGCTAAAAGTCTCAACATATCATTGACAGCCAGCCGCTGTGCATGATCCCTACCTCCTTAGGGTCAGTGTAGCCTATATGAAACTCTGTGTACAAAACGGCGACAGGAGTACAAAGCAAAGAGTGCATGTTAATCATTTATTGTGTTGATTGCTTTAGAAATGTAGGGACTTTATAGGTCATATTCCTTTTTTTTTTTTTTTTATAATTGACAATTTTTATTGGGTTTAAAACATAAACAAAAGAACAAAACAATACAAAGGTAAAAGGGAATCAGCAGTCGCCATCAGCTCTGGAAAGGACACGGAGGTCTACACAGTATAAAATTGACATACAGACCACAGACATGAGTCAATAAGGGAAAGCACTGCGTATCAGACCGAAGTAGCGCTAAAGTAATTATAGCGCAGGCTTCTCTCACCAAACAGACCATTAGTGAGGTCCGCGGTTTACGTTTGCATGTCCCGCTATTCCAAAGAGAAGGAAGAGAAAGGAAAAAAAAAAAAGGGGGGGGGGGGAGAGAGGGGCAAAAGAAAAGTAATAAGAGAAAGAAAGAAAGAGGAAAGAAGGGGGAGAGGATAAGGCAAGGGAAGGGCACAAGAAAGACCCAAGCAGAAGGGCGCGTCCCTCCCGGGCTCCAAGTGATCGTGTTGTATAGAACGGGGGGGAGGTCTTGTGAGGTCATGGGGGGTCTATTCGCCGGTGCCACTGTTCCCACATTGCTGAATGTCGCTCCACCCGGTCCGCTAGCCTAGCTGTCATGGACTCCATGACCTCTACATCTTTAATTCTGGAGTAAAGGTTGGATAGAGATGGGGCATATTCTTTTTTTATTATTATGGTTATACATAATTTATATAGCTCCAACAATTTGCACAGTACAGTTACAATGTAAGACAAGAGGGTTAGGTGGGCTCTTATCATGGGTACCTATATTCTAAAAGGGAGGGGCAAGTAATACAAATTTAATAACTGTTACGACCCTGATTCTGAGAACACTCTGTCTCAAGTTTAGACTCCAGCTGTAGAGGCCTATCAGAATTAACCACCAGCTCACTCTCACTGAACTATAAGAGTATGGGGTCTATATCATCATATCCTCTGATTGGAGCAAAACATGTAGTAATAGTTTAATACTTGTTAAACTATGTTGTATCTTTTATCTAGAAAATAACAAGGATAAGTCTTTAGTAGGTGCTTTCTGCATATATAGGTAGTGAACTTGAGTCATGTAGAAAATTAGCACTCTTGATATAACATATAGAAAGAAACCCCAATATAATTAGAGCAAGTATCTCAATAGTTAATATGCATTCTGAGAGAGATAGAAAGAGACAGTCCAGAGTATGGATAGCAACACTATCTATGTGGCAAAATAGTCTTTATACTCAAGCAGTTTAAGGGGTAGTGTGGACCAGGTCTCTTTGCACAGGAGTAGATGGTATTTCCAAATATGCAGTAATATGGTCTATATACTCATGCAGTTTAAGAGGTAGTGTGTACCAGGTCTGTTTGCACAGGAGTAGATGGTATTTCCAATATGCAGTAATATGGTCTATATACTCATGCAGTTTAAGAGGTAGTGTGTACCAGGTCTGTTTGCACAGGAGTAGATGGTATTTCCAATATGCAGTAATATGGTCTATATACTCATGCAGTTTAAGAGGTAGTGTGGACCAGGTCTGTTTGTACAGGAGTAGATGGTATTTCCAAATATGCAGTAATATGTTCTATATACTCATGCAGTTTAAGAGGTAGTGTGGACCAGGTCTGTTTGCACAGGAGTAGATGGTAATCCCAATATGCAGTAATATGATCAGAATATACTTGCGGTTAGGAGGTAGTCCAGACTGGGAAAGTTAGCACAGGTGCTGATGGTATCTCCTTAGCAGTATGCAGAGCTGGTGGTCCTTCTATCCAGTATAGCAATGAGATTTGGATGCAAGTGTCCCACAAAGGGAACTTCAAGGTTGCTGTGGGTTGGTGGAGGGTCTCCAGGTGGCGGCAGGGTCCAACAGGAATATTCCAACAACCTGCCGCCAGTGCTGGAGGTTTAAATAGCCCGGTCTCCCATCCACGCCGAGCGCCACACACTGGAACGCACTTCCGCGTTCCAGCGTGGAGCGCAGACGTCCGCGTACCGGAAGTGACGCGGATGTCTTCTTGAATGGAGCGCAGCTGTCATTGCAGGTAAAGCTGCGCTCCTTGTACACAAATTAACGCTAATAGCGTTACAATAACTCTATGAAGATGAGTTAAGGCAGAGAGTACATTTGTTTTTATTATTTTTTTAGTCATTGGGTAAAAGTGGGATAGGCTTCCCTGAAGAGATGAGTTTTCAGAAATCACCTAAAGCTGGATAGAGTAGGAGATAGTCAGACAGATTGGGGTAGGGAGTATAAAAGGATGAGCGAGGCTCTGGAGAAGTCCTGTAGGCAAGCATGGGAGGAGGTAATGAGAAAGCTAGACAAGAGAGGGTCTTGGGAGGAGGGAAGTGGAGGCTTTGGGTGACATTTTGGGGTGAGGTTAATTATGTCACTCAGGGCAGATTTGTATGTTAGTATTTTAAATTGTATTTGTTGGGCAAGCATAAATCAGTTGAGGGAGTGACAGAGGGGGGTGACAGACCTTGAATGGTTGGTAATTTGGAGTCTGGAAGCCGCAATAATGGTATACTGAAAGTGGGATAGCATGTGTTGGGGTAGGCCAACAAGGAAGGAGTTGCAATTGTTGAGGCATGACATATTTCTTTTGCCTATACTGTAAGATCCGGCTTGATCCTAAGGGCTTGTGGTGATTTGTATTTTTTTGTACTGAATAAACACAGGTCACTACTAGGTTACGTAGAAAAAAATTGTTTGCTATGCACCCTGTTCACACCCCAACACATGTGTGTTGCAGTGTGGAAAAATGCAGTATGTTTTTAGATGTTCTATTCTGGACCCTCCAGCAAGAAAAAGTCCAACATATTTTCCTTTGCTTATGAGTGGGCTGAGCATTTGTGTTTACCATATTTAACCCTGTCTGTACTGTGCAGACAGACATTCAATCAACTGTAACTAGATTTGAACAGTCTGCCCTGTCAAAGGATCAAAGTTGTAGAGTCTGGGATACTATTATTGTATGTTAATGATTACAAACTTGAGATAGGCTCACTCTGACATTGTTCAAAAAACCTTGCAGTCAATCCTGACACCTCCTTCTGGCTAATATAAATATATATTTTTAAATGTAGGCATGCTGTGTGAGTAGGAACATATAGTATATATACTATATAGTGAGGGTTTCTCAAGTTTGACTTCAAAAGTGGAAATATGCTTTAAGAAATATTGATCATCTGTGGAAGTTTGTCTCAACCTTCTCATTTTTTCTAAACGACTCTATATAGATGGTTGCTAAGGAGTGGGTTGGAAAGCTTACCACCGCGTCCTTAACAACCGATGAGTCATCAGCTGTCAGTGGGCTTCCCCGCTGACAGCTAAGTGCAAAAAAAAAATTGCTGGCTGAAAAAATTTACGAAAAATGGCTCATCTCCCCCTTCTCTCCACAGCACCGGCATTTTACTGTGGGCACCCGTCTGTGGCTGCTTTCTGTGAATGGCCGGGCAATTTTCTGGGACCTGTGACGTGTCCCAGAAGATTTTCAGGGGGGGAGGGGTGAACTTCCTTCCAGCGATGCGGACCCCCGAGAGGATGTGGGAGCTGGATTCCTCTAAAAATAGGGTTTAGGCCCGAGCCAGCATTCAAAGCAAGGCCTCAAGATGTCAGAGAGAGCGCCTCATGGCAAAGGCCTGCAGTGAAAGAGAGAGAGCTCTCTGCTTGAAACAGCCCTTTTTACAAAACCCTCAGTCACACCTCATCCAAATCCCCCCCCCCCCCCCATTGCCAGCCCCACTCGGTTTTGGATTAATCAGAGTGTTCACAGGGCAGTCTTCCACAACAGATCATGTTACTGACTGTCTTGCCATAATTGGCCTCTGGGTGGCAGTATTGTCCATATCATCTCTATTAGCCCTGGGCCGTCTTATCTAGCCCTTATTCTCTTGAAGCTTGTTTGCAGAGTGGTTATCACTGATTCTCATCTTATTGTCCTAGACCAGGGGTCTCCAAACTGTGGCCTGAGGGCCAGATGTGGCCCTTGCTAGCCTTTATCCGGCCCTCAGGGCTTTATTCCTCCCACTGATATGAGGCACTAGAAAAAAAGGGGAAGTCGCGCTAATTAAATTAAAGTGAAACACCAGTGATTAGTGAAAATAAACAGTACGTGGAAATAGACAATTCTATGTATAGTGATGAACACCCTCAATGGGGTAGGTGCATATTATGAATAACTATTAAATGGCATAAATGTCTCTTCAGTTTAGTATGGGCAAATTGACAGTCCAGACAGGCCAAGCGGTTTATAAAGCAGTCCGCAGGTGTAGTGATGAAAAGAAATCCTTAGGTAACAGTGATAACGACCACTCTGTGTTCAGAACAAACAGGAGACCTCCACCACAAATAATACTGACTCTTACCAGAATTCAGTAAATAATAGGCATAAAGACAAATCCAGCAGCAGCCCACAAGATTTTCTTCAACCAGCGATATCCATACATTAGTAATCACCATTGGAATCCAGACTCCATAGATACAAAGGAAACACCAAAGAAGGGATATAGCGTAATACTGCGCTGGTTTATTGTAACTTAGAGCAGCTAAATGCTTACTTACATTTGCAGTGATAAAATGGGCATCAAGCGGACATAAAATAGATAGCAGAGTAAAAAACAACAACACAGCCGGCCGGACTGTGTGTGGGCGTACGTCCGGATATCCGGATCCTTACACTCAGTAACGCGGTAACGTCAGGGCGTCTCCTCCCGACGTTTCGTCACAATAGGGACGTGTTCACGGGGTAAGGAGACGCCCCAACTCACCGCACATATATCGAAAAAAGGGGGCGGAGTCAACCAGGAAGCTGATCCAATCACGATCGCTCATCCTCCATTTTGACTCCTGGAAACCTGCAACGCCTGCTACTGCAGACTGCTGCCACAGTAAGGGAAAAAATGATTACATTCTTCCCTGAGACAAAACGGCAATTATATTTAAAACCTATTGATAAAACTTGCAGACTGAGAAGACGGAAGAGCAGGGGAAATAGACTATTATAGAAAAGGGAACATAGTCCTCATGTAACCATAGTCTTAAAACAATGCTACCAGCGCATTGGTCCCTGTCTTAACCAGTCTTCTAAGGATTAAAACAAAAATAAAATAAAAAAATTATAAAAACATACGGAAAATGCGATCATCAGAGTTCACCCCTGGTTGTCTGCACCCCCCTGCATATAGATAAACATATACATTTTCATAGTAAGCAATCCTAGCTGGATTAAAACAAATAAAATTACATCACATTGCTAAATAAATATTTGTGATTTGAATGTCACGATAGTACAGACTTTTAGAACTCTCTCATTGAAGATAAGAAATTAACATACTGAATTGACATTAAAAGGCTAGTGTATATACAAGTAAATACATTTACAACTCGCATATCCAAACTGGCTCTCCTGAAAAAATACATATTAGAAACCAGAAAATTATGAATTATCCAGAAAACAATTTAAGTCTACCTCAATATTTAAACCATGAGGCGTATAGCATTTAATTTTATGTATCCAAGACATCTCGGTCCTAGATATAGATCTGACCAAGTCGCTCCCCCTCCAATGGGCGGTAAACTTGTCAATCCCAAGGAATATAGTATCCTTGGGATTACATGCATGGGCAGTAAGGTAATGTTTAGATACGGAATGCTCCGTAAATCCACTCCTAATGTTCGCGATGTGCTCATTAAGTCGCACATGTAGCGGACGTTTGGTCCTCCCTACGTATTGTAAACCACATGGACATATTAATAAGTAGATAACACCAACTGTGGAGCACGTGATAAAAGGTTTAATCGCAAACTTTCTACCAGTGCAACTGGAGCTAAACTCCACTGTTTTTTTCTTTGTGCGATTATTAATACTACAGCTCTGACACCGGCCACACTTATAAAAACCTGTCAAACCTGCCAAGAACATCGAAGGAACTTTCGGGGGATTCATTATATTACCAGCCACCTTATCTCTTAAGGAAGGGAGACCCCTAAAGACCACCTGCGGCCTATCTGGTAATAGACCACCCAGAATGTTGTCACTCTTAAGAATGTACCAATATTTGGACATTATGTGTTTAATCCCCCCATGCTGGCAGGAGAAGTCTGTAATGAAAGGACATTTAAATTTATCAGACTTACTACGAGGCTTATCTTCCAGTAAAGTGCCCCTATCTAATTGTGTTACATGTTCCAGGGCACTAGATAGATCGTCCGGCTTGTACCCCTTCGCTAAAAAGCGATGTGTTAACACGTCTGCTTGTTGCACAAACGATGTCTGCTTAGTGCAGTTCCTCTTGATGCGTAAATATTGGCTTTTTGGGATGGAATCAAGCCAGGGAGCATAGTGACAGCTATCCCTAGAAATATAGGCATTTCTATCTGTCGACTTGAAATGGGTTGCTGTCTGAAAATTCTCCCCCTCTACAGAGATCACCAAATCCAAAAAGTTGACTTGTATCTGGCTAGCCTCATAGCTCAGCGAGATACCCCGATCATTCGCATTTAGAGTGCTCATGAAATGGGTCAAGTCGTCTTCGGTGCCATCCCATAGGAGGAGGATGTCGTCGATATACCTGGCCCACAACAAGACTTGTGGCCTGGATTGGACACAAACGACATCCTCCTCCCATAGTGCCATGAAAAGATTGGCCAGGCTCGGAGCATATTTAGCTCCCATCGCTACACCGCGATTTTGTTTGTAGAATTTGCCATCATGCCAGAAAAAGTTATGCGTTGCCGTGAATTCTAAAAGTTCCATAATAAATGATATCTGACTTTTATCCAACTTGCTGTCCCTATTCAAATAATATGAAACCGCATGTAGGCCTAGGTCATGCGGTATTATAGTATACAATGAAGCAACGTCACATGTTACTAGCCACACACCCGGAGGGGGTTTGATCCCAGATACAATATTGATCACCTCTTTAGTGTCCTTAATAAATGATGGTATCATTTTCACCAAGGGCTGAAGGAAGAAGTCTATATACTTGCCCACCCGGGACGTAACCGAATCTATCCCACTAATAATGGGACGTCCCGGGGGGCAAGTAAGACTCTTATGTACCTTCGGCAAATAATATATGATCGGCGTTCTCGGAACTCTAGGGACCAAAAAATCTCTCTCTTTTTCATTAAGAATATTGCTCCGGAAGCCTCTATTAACTAGCCTGGTCAGAATCTTCTTATATTTCATGCCTGGATCTAGGGAAAGTGGAACATAGGTTTCCTCATCTCCTAAAATCCGCTGCATTTCCTGCATGTAGTCGGATTTGTTGAGGACCACAATCCCACCACCCTTATCCGCCGGGCGGATGACCACATTTTTATTTTGGCACAGGGATTCTATCCCCTTTTGAATGTCCTGTTTACACCGAACCTGCTTGACTTTCATGTCATCTAAGTCTTTCAGAGTGAGATCTCTGAATACTTTGAGAGCAGCTGGGAGGTGACCAGGAGGGTTCCAAGTAGAAGCGTTGGACAATCCTGAATGTACTATATTTGGAGTGGACATTGCAGATTGGTTAAAGGGGTTAGAGGCGCAATATCTCTGGATATTGAGTTTCCTGATATACTTATGTATATCCATGTATACCTTAAATTTATTGATATTGGCAGGAGGAACATATTTAAGTCCTTTATCTAGAACTGTTATTTCTGAGGGGCTTAAATTATGAGAGCTCAAGTTAAAGATGCCCTCCCCTTTCACAGTCTCGACCTCTTTGGGCTTCCTGTTCCTCCCCCCTCTGGTTCCTCTTTTCTTTCTGCAGTTCTTTTGATACCTTGGCTTGCCCGGGGAAAACCCCATTGTGGGCGATTAAAGCCATTATTTGAATTAGGAACACTTGACCCTCCATATCCGAGTTCATAAGTCCCAGACTGGGTAGGTCCATTCTGTCCCTGGGGGGGGGGCCATAAGCCCCTTCCCCCAAGTCAAGAGTATCCCCCAGGGGAAGAAATGGATTGTGGGTTAGTATGTTAAACTCTGGTTCTAAACTTTCAGCATAGTGAACTACCTCCTGAATCTCTGAAGCTGGAGGAGGACCAAAATATTGCCCTCCATAGGGCTGACTCCCTCTATGACCTCCAAATTGGTGCTGGTAGCCAATATTGTACTGGGGGGCCAAAGGGGGTGGTGGTCCCTGAGGGCCTCTTCCCCTCGTGGTAGGAGGGCCGGATGGATAGGCAGAACCCCACTGATAGGTTGGTGGACCTAACGTGGGGGTCGGGCGTGTCCTTTGAGGAGGGACGCCTCTGCCTCTATTAGTGGCTAATGCAGCAGAAAACTTTTTGGTTTTGTAATTCTTTGGGGTACCCCCCTTAATGGAATGATTGTGAGGTCCCTTAAGGACATGGGATGGTGGGGGAAGAGAGTACATGACATCGACCTGACTGGAGCTAGGTTGTGATGTTACCTCCATCTGGGGATTATTCAGGGCATTGGCTTCCGCTAGCAGTTTCTTTTGCCAGTCGAAAACCACATTCCCCTGATAGTCAACCAGATCTCTATTAAATTTAATGTTCGCGATGTGCTCATTAAGTCGCACATGTAGCGGACGTTTGGTCCTCCCTACGTATTGTAAACCACATGGACATATTAATAAGTAGATAACACCAACTGTGGAGCACGTGATAAAAGGTTTAATCGCAATTTTTCTACCAGTGCAACTGGAGCTAAACTCCACTGTTTTTTTCTTTGTGCGATTATTAATACTACAGCTCTGACACCGGCCACACTTATAAAAACCTGTCAAACCTGCCAAGAACATCGAAGGAACTTTCGGGGGATTCATTATATTACCAGCCACCTTATCTCTTAAGGAAGGGAGACCCCTAAAGACCACCTGCGGCCTATCTGGTAATAGACCACCCAGAATGTTGTCACTCTTAAGAATGTACCAATATTTGGACATTATGTGTTTAATCCCCCCATGCTGGCAGGATATGAGGCACTATTCTTCCCACTGACTCCAACAAGGGGGCACTTTTTCTTCCAGTGATACCAATGATAAGATACAATTACTCCTACTAATAGGGGCACTACTCCTTATGCTACTGATCGCAAACTATGAGGCCATATTTATTCTCACCAATGCTTTAACCCGGGGCATTTTCTACCCCGATAGCCACAATCCGGCCCTCCTAAAGGCTGAAGAACAATAAAATGGCCCTTTGTTTGAAAAGTTTGGAGACCCCTGTCCTAGACCATGGGTCTTACAACTAAGGCCCTCCAGTTGTTTAGGAACTACAATTCCCATCATGCCTAGTCATGTCTGTGAATGTCAGTTTGTTACAATGCCTCATGGAATGTGTAGTTCTACAACAGCTGAAGGGCCATAGTTTGAGGATCCCTGTCCTAGACACACAGGAGCTAGGCCCCTTGCTATGCAGATTCTGCTTGGGGCCAAATCTCTATGTACCTTTAAAAAACCATGGAACTTCAATTATCAGCCTGGCTGATCTTTGGGAATAGGAAACAGATGTGTAGAAACGACAGAAATATTATATTAACTCCTGTTGCCTTCCAAA
Source organism: Rana temporaria (assembly GCF_905171775.1). Taxonomy (NCBI): domain Eukaryota; kingdom Metazoa; phylum Chordata; class Amphibia; order Anura; family Ranidae; genus Rana; species Rana temporaria. The sequence goes on along the minus strand of NC_053492.1, from coordinate 203,221,086 downwards.
AAAAAGCAGACGTTTTTTTTATCTTAATGCATTCCATGCATTACAATAAAAAGCCTCTTTATGTGCAGCAGCACCCCTCAGCCCCCTAATACTTACTTGAGTCATATCTCGATCCAGCGATTTCAACGAGTGCCTCGGCCAATCCGGGACTCTCCCTCCTGATTGGCTGAGACACAGCAGGGGCTCCGATGGCTCTCACTACTATCGCTCAAACTCAGTTAGCCAATCAGGAGAGAAAGGGGTGGGGTCAAACCACGTCTCCATGTTTGAATGGACACATGGAGCTGTGGCTTGGCTCAGGTGCCCCCATAGCAAGCTGCTTGCTGTGGGGGTACTCAACAGGAGGGAGGGGTCAGGGGAGCCGAAGAGGGACCCGAGAAGAGGTGGATCTGGGCTGCCCTGGGCAAATCCACTGCAATAGAGTAGGTAAATATAACGTGTTTGTTATTTCAATAGAAAAAAAATAGACTTTACAATCGCAAGATCTTGAACACCTTCAAGCTTGCGAAAGCTGGCTCAGCATCGTTTACAATGTTGCTTTTTAGAACCTGGGAAATGGGCATTCATTTAATTGCAAGTAAATGCCTTCATCTTAGAGCCATAAATTGTGTTTTCTGACAGTGCTGGCTTTATGTAATCAGGAGTAGCTGATCAATTATTAGCAGAACAATTAAAAAAAAGTGTATTAAAATGCTCTTATTCCATCCTATTTTTTATGCAGAACTCACAAAAAAATGACAGTGTTCTTGAAAGAAATAATTACTAAAGAACACATTCAACACATTCAGTTAATGCAGGATTGATCTAAAAGTCCATATAGCATTTAAATTACTTAATTTTTAGGGGTCTTTTATTCTGCTTGTCTGCAAAGATTGCTTATAATGGACCTTTACAAAGATGCCATAATGAATGTAGATGTATCTTTGTAAGTAGAGTTTCCAGGGAAACCAAACATTTCATAGAGTTTTGCAGTCTTAATCTAATTTAAGATTCAATGGCAATCTTCTCAAATAACTTTATTCTTTTAGTATTCTGTGCTGTATGACTCCTCGGGGTATCGTTTTTGCTTTTATGACATGCACCCAAACCTAATTTGAAACTGAAGGTGTCTGATTTTTTTTTATTTTTTACATTTGTAAAGTACCATGGCTTACATTTCGGCAGGCCATAGACAGTGCAAATTTCTTTCCTGCAACTGTCTGTTGAATGAAGACTCCTGCTTCCATGGGTATCAGGGTATTAAGAATGCACTTACATTGGTATAGGTTAAACAAAGGAGAGTTTGTTGTTTGAGGAAGAAATGGACTTTCTAGGCACCAATAGTTGACACAGAATATATTTTTATTGATGCAATCCCAAATAGGTGGGTGATTGAATCAACATTACAGTACATATTCATAGAAATACATTAAAAAACACATACATTATTACAAAATATTTGTGTAATAATGGGACAAATCAAAAAAGATTATTATTAAAACCAATACTGGTCCACTGGAGACATCAACATAAGTTGATGGCTAGGGTGAATATTAATAGATGTCTTTGCATGAGCTCTACATGTTTCGCAGTTGAATGCTTCTTCAGGAGCTATAGATTTTCGTCCACGGTAATGGATAAAGTTAGATATGAGATCCGGTAGGAGGGGCTGGACAGGATAGTAACAAATGCCCAGGCTTCAACAAACGGTCCAGATGGAATTATGGCTGATGAGTAGATCCAAATATATATACCACAGCAGATAATAGGCTGGTCAAGTTCATGGATACATACAATGTTGCAGACAGCAAGCTGCATATGTAGGGATGAGGGAGCATAATCCTGCAGAAAGGCTGCAGTGTGGTGAAGGGGTATCAGCCGGACCGTTGTGTCGTCGACCGCACCATTAACATTAGGGAGATGGCCTCATAGGTTAAACAAAGACTCTCTTATATTAAGGTCAGTGTGAAGATTGCCTTTCACATTCATATCATTTGGAGGAAAATTGCCTCCTATATTTTTGTCAATGGAAGGAAGACAGGCAGGACTTCCAACATTCCATCATCAATGCTGGGCATGTCCTCCTTACCAGAAGGGTATTGAGGCACCAACCTTTGAAATGGCTGGTGCTATCTTATCACCAGCTACCTTAGGGCAAAAGCACTATAATACTTACTTGCCAGTTGCCTGTTTGTTGCCAACCCAGGTCAACCTGACTATTTTCTTGCTTGTCACATGCCAAGAACCCTGCCTGAACCCGACAACTCTTTTGCTTTCTACCTGCCTAGATCTCTGCTTGGACCTTTAATTATTTTGCCTTTCGCCTGCCTAAACCTTCCTATTCTCTTGCCAGCTAACTGCTGTGGCCTAAATGCTCTCTCACTTGCCGTCTGCCTTGACCAGACTGCACTTCTGTCTGCAGCCCTGTGAACAGTCTTTTCATTTTAGCCTTTTCAATCCATCTCCCCCTTTCTCCTTGGTTGGGCAATCCTGAGGGCCAATTTTTAGCAAAGTTAACTGGGACTACAAGAGTTCCTGGCCCAGCTTCACCATCTAGAGCACCGAAGACCATGTCACCTGCCAAAGGAGATCACAACAGCTGCTTTCCTGATTTAGACTACAAAAACCTCCCTTCTGCTTATCTCTGTTACATAGGGTTGTTTTATAGTTTACAGCAAACAACTGGGAAGGCTTGGAACATACTTTGGGAATTTAGTCCACTGCAAAGGAATTTACAAGTATACTGGATTTTTTCAGGATCTACAAGATTTTTTATGTATTTGCAGAAAATGTACTTAAAGCAGAGTTGATTTTTAAAAGTAAGTAGTTACAGTATACAATATGTAGCTACTTGCGTTCCTCTTTATTCACTGCTACTAACTAGATTTTAGAATGCTATATAAATTATAGCACGTGTTATCATATTCAGCTACGTTTTTGACTAAAACAAGAAAAACTTTAGAATAGTTTGGGATAGAAAGTGGTAGTGTAAAAGCAAATTAATCTGGAAAAAAACAGCTGATCTTAAATTGTGTGAAATAAAAGCAAGATCTCTGAGCCCACACTAAACTAAAATCCCTGCACAGGCTCAGAAATTGTATTAATTTGTCTATGGACTGCTATGTAACACTTAGGGATCATACAGGGCACACAGATCAAAAAGGATTTCTACCAGAAATTGCCTCTACAGGCACATCAAAAGGATTAGATGTAGATGTAAAAAAAAAACAAGAAAAAAAAGCTTTCATCATATAAAAATAATAATCCTACAAATGGAGTTATGAAATGGTGTTTTCATTTGAAAAAGCATCCCCATTTTTAATAAAAGCATACTTGTAAAACTTGTAAAAATTATTACAGATGTACAAAGGCTCATGGCATAAGGAAAATGATACTTAACGTAGTTGTAGAACCTTAGTCCCTTACATATACCCAGCAAGGTAACTGGTCTCAGGAGAAGCACAGAGATTAAAAAAATCCTCCTATATAAGTTATATCTGTTTATCTGCAGCTCTCTCTTCTCAATAGCCATTCAAAGTGCAGGATTTATACAGCTTGCCTGAGCTTTCAGAAAGCACAGTGGCGTGAAGCTGAAATTACACACGGCAGAGCTCATTGATAGCTAAAATAAGGGAAGGGACACCCCCCTTCACACAGCACACAAGAACAGAGCTGAGCCTGTCAATCACAGGACCTGCTGGACCTCCCTCCCCATAACCTTTTTTCTATTGGTGTCAGGAACACTTGTCAGGGGCAGCAGACTGAACTGACACTTGGTGCTTTTGATTGAGACAAGTACACACTATAGAGGGATATGCTTTGTTCATTTTTCATATGTCAGAGATTTACAACTATTATAATAATAAACAATATATAACAATAATAATAAAAAATATAAAATGTTTTAGACTTTGCAGGTCTTGTTCACACTTGTATGAATCTGTTAGGGCAGAATCCTTTTTTTGAGAAAGGTCGCCTTCTCTCATTTGACGCATATATACTTAAATACCCTGACTGTTCTAATTCCTCTTCTGATTTTGAACAAATTAACCAATTTCTCTTTACATCACCCTCCCATTCAGATTGGTACAAGACTAAGACACCTTTTGAGAATCTATGTATTAAATCTTCCCCTCATATTCCATATGGGAAAAGGGATCTTAATATATCCCTCTCAAGTGAAGAATGGAAGTGTATATTCATTCACATACACAAGAGTTCCTTGAATGTCCTGATACAAGAGAACAGTTTCAAAGTGTATTCTAGATGGTACAGGACTCTGGTTGTTACTCACAAGTTTATTCCCAATTCCACACCTTTATGTTGGTGTTGTGAATCTGAACGTGGTACACTATTACACATTTGGTGGGACTGTAGCTACATACAACCATTCTGGAAAGACGTTCATGATTTAATCTCTCACATTACAACTTTTGTCCCTAATTTTACAGCTGCTCAATATTTATTACACCATAGTTCTCTATCGCAATCTGCTTATAAAAAATCAATCCTACCACATCTTATTAATGCCGCCAAGCTATGCATTCCTATTAATTGGAAAAATCGAACTCCCCCTTCCGTATCTGAATGGCTGAGAAAATTTAACATATTGCCGACATGGAAATCTAATCTGTCAGACGAAAGACACTCCCACAAAATGTTATGATAAATGGGCGTGTTGGCTGAATTTTAAGGTTACTGCAGAATTTCGTCGCTTATCTAATGCTTCTTCATAACATTCTCAGATTGATTGCTATCTTGTATGTTCTACTTTTATTTCACAATGTATTACATGATTTCTATCCCACTTCTCTTCACTTCCCCTCTTTTTCCCTACCCCCTCCCCCCCTTTTTTTTTCTTCTCTTTCTTTTCTTTCCCCCCCTTTGCTGTACAACTTACTATATATAGCAAAGTTATTAATCTGATTATTCAATGCTATCTATGGTATTCAGGGCAGGACTTAGGGTGGTGGGGGCCCCTGGGCTTGAGTGTTGAAGGGGCCCCCTGGAGCCGAGAATTGGGGGGGATCGAAGTTGTTGAGCGGGGGCGGGGGGGCGAATTGAAGTTGTTGAGCGGGGGGGAGCGCATTAAAGTATTTTGCAGTTGTTGAGGGGGGGGAGTGCCTCTCACCTGTGCCAACAGCCGGGGCCACAGACTGTCATTAGCCCGGCTGTCGGCTTTCTTCCCTTCAGCAGCCACAGTCCTCCACACACCACTCCGGTTCCTCCTGCTTCCATGCTGCCTCCTCTTGCAGTGCGGGAAAATCCCTTTTGCGGGACTGCGGGAAGAAGCTGTCTGTGCGGGAAAGTCCCACAGAATCCGTGCGTGTTGGGAGGTATGCGCAGGGCCGCCATCAGGAATTTTGGGGCCCCTTGCACAGCTTAAGGCATGGGCCCCCTGAAGCAGAGAACCTAGGGGGGGTGGGGGTGCTGCCGCCTGAAATAGAGAAGCGTGGGGGCTGCCGCAAATTGAGAAGCGGGGGGCCTTTACAAAAAAAAGAAGAAATAAAGAAGAAAACAAATATATATAAATATATGTAGCCACCCGGGGCCCTGGGGACCTCTGGGCCTTTTAATAAAAAGAAAAAATAAACCTCTGGGCCCTTTAATAATAAAAAAAAAAACATTTATAAAAAATACATAAAAAAAGGGAGGTTGCCAAACCCGGGGGCCCTGGGGACCTCTGGGCCCCTGGAAAACCTCTGGGCCTTTTAATAAAAAATAAAAAAATAAACAAAAATAAAAAAATAAACATTTATAAAAAAAATAAAAAAAGGGGGGGTTGCCACATGGGGCCCTGGGGACCTCTGAGCCCTTTAATAAAAAAAAATATATATATATATATAAAAAAAAATGTAATTTTTTTTATAAAAAAATAAAAAAGGTGGGTTGCCATCCGGGGGCCCTGGAGACCCCTGGGCCCTTTAATAATAATAATAAAATATATATATATATATATATATATATATATATATATATATATATATATACATATATATATATATATTATATATATAAAAATAAAAAATATATAAAAAAAACATTTTTTTACAAAAAATAAATAAAAAAAAGGGGGGTTGCCGTCCGGGGCCCTGGAGACCCCTGGGCCCTTTAATAATAATAATAAAAAAATATATATATATATATATATATATATATATATATATATATATATATATAAAAATAAAAAATATATAAAAAAAAACATTTTTTTACAAAAAATAAATAAAAAAAAGGGGGGTTGCCGTTTTTTTAAAGGGGGCCCCCTATTGGGTGGGGCCCCTGGGCTTGAGCCCAGTCAAGGCCAATGGTAAGTCCGGCCCTGATGGTATTTATTGCATCCATTATCGTTTGTTACACAATGTGAATTTGTTATATTCATTTTTGTTCTTATTCAAAAATGTCAATAAAATATTTGGAATCATAATAATAAACAGAAGAATTGTAATATAGCTGTGTTAGGTACATTTCTCATCATTCACCGTTCATAAATGCCTGTCAATGTGTATTAGGAGGACCTCCTGGTGTCAGGGTTTTGAGACAGTTTCTGGGCCAGGGCCCTAAGTTCAGCTTTTCAGGAGTGCTGAACCCAAGCTCTGTCTTCCCCCCTGGCTGGTTCACAACATTCGCACAGTTTTCAATTACCTTCAGTCCTAGGCCTGAGCATGGGTCAGTTTTTGTACTTTACATGAAAGGCCTCTACTGCATTCATGCTTCCAGGTTCAGTGCCAAGGAGTGTTACAGCCCTCACCTGGAATCCATGCTAGGTACACAGGTGCCCAGGTTGTGTGTCATGTGTACTGGACTGATCACCACCACTGGTTGACCCTCCATCAGCAAACCCTGGCTACCGTACTCCTTTTGCTCTGAATTGAATGCTAAAGGGTTTCCCTGTGTATTGGCTGTACCCTTTGTTTCCATGAGAACATTATCACACCAATATATTTCAATGCTACCTTGCCGCTGTCTGACTGCCAGCAGTCATGCAGCAACTGCTTCCACTTTACATTCTATCATCTTCACCACAGACATGGGAGGCAGTGGTTTGCATCACTTTTTGCTGAATGTCAAATGAGATTATAGGTGTGTAATACAAAAAACATTGCACAGAACTTGAGTAGGCACAGTTACAAACATATGGAAAAAATCATTTCAAACATTGTGGCATATTCCCATAGTTCTATATTGGCGGCAATAAACGTACACAATTATCCTACTGTTGCTGAGGGGGGCTGCGGTGCTCAAGCTGCTGCTTCATAGAACATTCTCGAACAGTGTCTCCCCGTTTCCTTTACCTACAGACCTAAGGCTTACTCGGTTGTCCCCAAAAGGAAAAGCTCACCCATACATCCTAAGACAACAATATTTGTCACGCTAAGGCACACCCAGGTATGGGACGGGATAGTGGTAAGTGGTAAGTCAACCCTTTGACCATACGCAATGATAAATAAATTGCATGGATAGGAAGTAAGAGAAATGGTAAGTGATTGTTTACCAGTTAAAATATTAAAATCAATGTCAATCATTAGCTTCCCTGAGGTGGCCACTGACAGCCCATAACAAGTGGTAAGTCAGTCCACTATTGCAGTGGCGGAACTACCGCCATAGCGACCCACGCGGGCGCTATGGGGCCCGCAGCCGAGTGGGGCCCGGTGAGGATGAAGAGCCCCGCCATGCCGTTGCGCCCGCTCCACTCCCCCTGCATTTAATGTGTGAGTGACATAAATAATTGTAAGCCTTGCCGCCGCGCAGTCCTGTGGAGGAAGAGGAGGCGGCGCTGGGAGGTTGTCACAACCTCGATCATCCAATTGTTTGGTCAGTAGGTGGTGAGCTCCCCCTCCCCTGGCTCCTCCCCTTCCCCCGCGCTCTGCGAATCTCCTACCAAGTGCCATGTGCAGAGCGCGGGTAATGCTGAGCAGCTCCTTGACTCCAGGATGGACGCCCGTAGTGTGGAAGACCTGCCAGAGCAACGCGATTATCGGCGAGCCAGTCTCGAGGTACTGTGCATCATCGGTCCGCTGCCCGACACTGACAGCATCCGATTCTCGTGACGTCACTCCCTGAACAAGGGCGCCTGAACATCCCTGCTACCAGCTGCCTGTGATGACCTCACACACAGCCCTAATGCTGTGATGCCACCTACTGTCTCCTGTCATCATCATGCTTCTCGTCATCCCCCTGTTCCTGGCATCCCAGTGGGATGCCAGGAACAGGGGGATGACGAGGAGCACGATGATCCCACCATCCTACCTCTGAGGCCTGTCATACATTTTATCACCCCCTGTCATCTCCATCCTCCCCGTCACCTCCCTACCACCCACCCCTGTCATCTCCATCCTCCCTACCACCCACCCCTGTCATCTCCATCCTCCCCGTCACCTCCCTACCACCCACCCCTGTCATCTCCATCCTCCCCGTCACCTCCCTACCACCCACCCCTGTCATCTCCATCCTCCCCGTCAGCTTCCTGCACCCACCCCTGTCATCTCCATCCTCCCCATCATCTTCCTGCACCCACCCCTGTCATCTCCATCCTCCCCGTCATCTTCCTACCACCCACCCCTGTCATCTACATCCTCCCCGTCATCTTCCTGCACCCACCCCTGTCATCTCCATCCTCCCTGTCATCTTCCTGCACCCACCCCTGTCATCTCCATCCTCCCTGTCAGCTTCCTGCACCCACCCCTGTCATCTCCATCCTCCCTGTCAGCTTCCTGCACCCACCCCTGTCATTTTCATCCTCCCTGTCAGCTTCCTACCACCCACCCCTGTCATTTCCATCCTCCCTGTCAGCTTCCTGCCACCCACCCCTGTCATCTCCATCCTCCCTGTCACCTCCCTACCACCCACCCCTGTCATCTCCATCCTCCCCGTCAGCTTCCTGCACCCACCCCTGTCATCTCCATCCTCCCTGTCATCTTCCTGCACCCACCCCTGTCATCTCCATCCTCCCTGTCAGCTTCCTGCACCCACCCCTGTCCTCTCCATCCTCCCTGTCAGCTTCCTGCACCCACCCCTGTCATTTTCATCCTCCTTGTCAGCTTCCTACCACCCACCCCTGTCATTTTCATCCTCCTTGTCAGCTTCCTACCACCCACCCCTGTCATTTCCATCCTCCCTGTCAGCTTCCTGCCACCCACCCCTGTCATCTCCATCCTCCCTGTCAGCTTCCTGCCACCCACCCCTGTCATCTCCATCCTCCCTGTCAGCTTCCTGCACCCACCCCTGTCATCTCCATCCTCCCTGTCAGCTTCCTACCACCCACCCCTGTCATCTCCATCCTCCCTGTCAGCTTCCTGCACCCACCCCTAACATCTCCATCCTCCCTGTCAGCTTCCTACCACCCACCCCTGTCATCTCCATCCTCCCTGTCAGCTTTCTACCACCCACCCCTGTCATCTCCATCCTCCATGTCTTCTTCCTATCACCGACCCCTGTCATCTCCATCCTCCCTGTCAGCTTCCTACCACCCACCCCTGTCATCTCCATCCTCCCTTTCAGCTTCCTACCACCCACCCCTGTCATCTCCATCCTCCCTGTCTTCTTCCTGCCACCCACGTTTGTCAGCTCCCTACCACCCACCCCTGTCATCTTCCTACCACCCCCTGTAATCTTCATACCACCCCACCCCCTTAAATTTACTGGTGCACATTACATATGATGGACGCAGGTACATTTTCTTTGGGGGGGGCACGTAGCTGGTCTTGCCTAGGGCGCCAAATTGCCTAGCACCGGCCCTGCCTGCACTGAGGGGCAAATTCCCGCCAGCCCGCTCCACTCCCCGCTGCACTGTGAGACAAATTGTTGCCAACCCGTTCTGCCCGCTCCGCGCTGCACTGTGAGGCAAATTGACGCCCACCCGCCAGCCAGCCCGCTCCACCTGTTCTGCCAGCACGCTCCATTCACCTGGGCGTTGCGGGCAGAACAGAAGAACAGTCAGCGAGCGGGACAGTCAGCAGGTGAGCGGGCTTGCTTGCCAATCAGCGGGCGGGGGAGCAGAGAGATGACATCATCTGCATCATTGCAGTTCCGTCCCCACTGTGCGGGCAGCAGAGAGATTACATTATCTCTCTGCTGCCTGCCTTTACTCTGGGACACAGCAAGTGGCAATCCGCAATGTGTGGCAGGTGATGTGGCAAGTGACAATCTGCTACGTGTGGCAGGTGACGTTGTGGCAAGTGACAATGTGTGACTGGTGGCGTTGTGGCAAGTGACAATCTGCATTGTGTGGCAGGTGGCAAGTGACAATCCTCAATGTGTGACATCGTGGCAAGTAACAATCTGCAATGTGTGGCAGGTGACAACCCGCATCTGGTGACGCGGCAAGTGACAATCCGCATCTGAAGGCAGGTGACGTTGGCAAGTGACACGCTCGGGGCTCCTACTGATTCTGCAATATGGTGAGTTGAACTATTTTATATAACAATGTAATAATATAAATTATGCACTTCAAGCATTTTTATTATTATTATTTTTTTTTACTAGTAATGGCAGTCATCTGTTTTTTTTGTTTTGTTTTTTTGTGAGACTGCGACATTGCGGTGGACAGGTCAGAAACGTTTGACACATTTTTGGGACCATTCACATTTATACAGTGATCTGTGCTATTAAAATGCACTGATGTGTAAATGTCACTGTCAGGGAAGGGGTTAAATGTGTTCCCTGGGAGGTGTTTCTAACTGGGGGGGTGGGACTGACTGGAGGAGGATAGAGCCATGACAGGTCCTCTTTATACTCCTACATACATGTATAGAGCCATGACAGGTCCTCATTATACTTCTATATACACGTATAATGCCATGACAGGTCCTCTTTATACTCCTATACATGTATAGAGCCATGACAGGTCCTCTTTAGTTATAATGATATCAAATAAAGGATGTGGGGCATTTTGGTGGGCGTGATTTTTTTTTCTGGGGGGGTGGGGGGGGCCCATACAACATTTTGCTATGGGGCCCTGTGATTTATAGTTACGCCCCTGCACTATTGGGTTCTCTTAGGCTAGGTTCACACCACGATTTTACCATCCGATAAACGGACCGTTAAATCGGATGGAATCGTATGTGACAAAATCGTATGTAATCGTATGTCAAAATTTTCACTAAAAAATCGGATCCTGATTTTAAATAATGTCTGGGAAAAAGAAGATTTTTGAAGTTATGGATATTCAGGGGAACCCCGCCGTCAATTTAAAACAAAAATGACGTGCGGTTCCCCCTAAATATCCATAACCAGACCCTTCAGGTCTGGTATGGATATTCAGGGGAACCCCGCCGTCAATTTAAAACAAAAATGACGTGCGGTTCCCCCTAAATATCCATAACCAGACCCGTTATCCGAGCACGTTGACCTGGCCGGCCGCAGAAAAGAGGGGGGACAGAGTGCGGCCCCCCCTCTCTCCTGAACCGCACCAGGCCACATGCTCTCAACATGGGGAGGATGTCCCCATGTTGATGGGGACAAGGGTCTCATCCCCACAACCCTTGCCCGGTGGTTGTGGGGGTATGCGGGCGGGAGGTTTATCAGAATCTGGAAGACCCCTTTAACAAAGGGGACCCCCAGATCCTGACCCCCCCTGTGTGAAATGGTAATGGGGTACACTGTACCTCTACCATTTCACGAAGGAAGTGTAAAGTATTGTAAAAAAACACACTGGGCCATATTCTCAAACAAGTTACACCGGTGTATATGGAGATGCGCGGCGTAAGTGTAAAGATGCGCCGTCCTATCTATGCGCCGTAGTCACAGAACCAGATCCACCAGAAATCAGGCTACTCCCGTCCGTCTTAACTAGTTTAAGTTTACGCAGCGTAGGCGTATATTTCAGCTGATGGCATCCTAGGCTGCCATAGAATTAGTATTCAAATATGCAAATGATGTAGATGCGCTGATTCCCGAACCTACGCGCGATCGGCTTAGGCTACGCGCTGTGCGCGTAAGACGATTGTCCGACTGAAAGTTACCCCTTATAAAAGCTCGGTTAACTTTGCTCCAGACCTGAGTAAGTTAGCTTGAAAAAAGCAAATACAGCAGCACCATCCCGGACGAGCTGAGCAACCAAATTTATCGGACAACACATTCGTATGCCAACATGCCAGGGGCAGGCGTGGTCTTAGCACTGCTAGTGTGTGAAGAGGAAGAGGCACGTAGAAGGAGGAGGGCACGTAGGAGGGCACATGAGAGGATCTACCCACAGCGCATTAGCCTCTTTGGCATGGCTGATTTGGATGTGTATCACCGTTATAGATTCAACCCTGATGCCATCCTGGAAATTACCAGAGCCCTGCAGAATGACATCAGCAGCCCAACACAACGATCCCATGCAGTGCAGCCACTGGTGAAGGTCCTGTCAACATTGCATTTTCTTGCCACAGGCTCTTTTCAAAGAACCAGTGGAGACGTGGCTGGGATATCCCAAACCAGCATGAGTAGATGCGTGCACCAAGTTGTCCCCGCAATACTCCGACGCATGTCGCACCACATAATCAGACCCACCCAGGAGGACATGCGGCTGAAGGCAATGAGAGATTTCTGCCTAATTGATGGTTTCCCACGCACTGTGGGTGCAATTGATTGTACCCATGTGGCAATACAGCCCCCCCACGAGACCGAGCACATATACCGCAACAGAAAACATTGGCATTCCATCAATGTCCAAGTGATCGTGGATGCACATGGCCTCATATGGCACGTCCGTGCAAAACACCCCGGATCCAGCCATGACAGCTTTATATTCCGGCAAAGTGACATCCCAAGACAATTTGAGCAGAATGTGTATGGGGACAGTTGGCTGGTTGGTAAGTGACATGGGTGTCAGGTATGACTGTCCCCCCCCATGATGCAGACATCACGAGGGGCACATGCATGACTAACATCCTCCTGTCTTTTCCCTTCCAGGTGACTCTGCATATGCCCTGGGACCTCATATGATGACTCCATTCCGCAATCCGCAAACACCAGGAGAGAGAAGATATAACGAAGCACACGCACGCACCCGTGCAGTGGTTGAGCGAACATTTGGCATCCTTAAGTCACGCTTTCGATGCCTGGATAAGACTGGGGGTACCCTGCTGTATTCCCCCAACTTCGTGTGCCAAATCATCGCTGCATGTTGCGTGCTGCACAACTTCGCAGTGAGAAAGGGCCTGCAGATTGACCTACGTGAGGACCTGACCCCCCAACCACCATGTCCCCCCCTAACCGTGGCTACCCCGTCTGCTGATGGTACAGCAGTCAGGAGATGTCTCGTGGAGCGAATCTTTGAACGTTAAACACACACATTAAACATGGCACACAGAAAATGCACGCATGCACACCACTGTGGTCCCTAACACACACCCCACATGCACAGAACATTGGATTAGACCAAAGTACACCGCACGGTACTAAGGAGCAGCAACGCCGCGTCAAGGCCCCAATGATGTTGCTGTCCATTCATATGTCATTCATACGGACCTGGGGAGAACTTATCACCAGCGCCCGAGGGTGACACCCCTTACTGGCAGGAATGTCACCACCCCACATTCACACACCATTCACACTGTACTCTGCAACACTGCCTGTGTGCAGCACCCAAAAATAAAAAAAGCTCTTAACCAGAGCAAATACTAAAAAAAGCTCTTAACCAGAGCAAATAATAAAAAAAGCTCTTAACCAGAGCAAATACTAAAAAAAGCTCTTAACCAGAGCAAATAATAAAAAAAGCTCTTAACCAGAGCAAATACTAAAAAAAGCTCTTAACCAGAGCAAATAATAAAAAAAGCTCTTAACCAGAGCAAATAAAGAATAAACAATCACTTGCCCCGGCGCGGGCTACGCCTGGTGCCCAGGTTCCCGGCCCTCACTTGCCTGGGGGGAGCTGGGGCATCAGGTGGAGGAGCATCTCCAGGTGGAGGAACATCCACAGGTGCCTCCCTGCCTGCCTGTCTGCCCTCCAAAGCCAGTGCTATGCGGGTGAGCAGTGACTCCTGGGTAGCTGTCTGGGCCTGAACAGCCATTCGCAGGCACCTGACCTCCCCCACAAGTTCTGCAGTTGTAGTCTGCAGCTCACCCAGGCTGGTGATTGTGGCTGCGCTGTTTCCAGCCACATCTTGGAGAGCATCTGGTACTGCTCCCGAGGAGGCCAGGCTGTCGGACAGGCGCCTCAACTCCACCACCATTTCCCCCATATGGCGGCTTTGCTGGTCCTGCTGCCTGGCCAGATTCTCGCGCAGCATTTCTGCCGCACCCCTTGTCCTGTGGGTTGCCCTCCTGGGGACAGGAGTGGCTGGGCCCCTTGCATAGGGTGAGGACCTTGAGGGGCTGGAGATGAGGGGGATGGGACGGGAGGGACTGGAGAGGGTGTTGGAGGACCCTGAGGGGCTGGAGATGCGGTGGCTTTGTGATGGTCCTGCCACCACATGCGTCTCCTCCAAAAAAAGGAAGACCTCCTGCTCGCTGTGGACCACCTCTTCCTGGACCACCTCTTCCTGGACCACCTCTTCCTGGACCACCTCTTCATGGACCTCCTCCTCAACAACCTCCTGCGCGGAGGACTGACCACTCCCCTCCACCAAGGCCTGTTGGCTTCCCAGGAGGTCAGTCACAGAAGCAGACTGCTCAGTGGATGATGGTATGTGACGGCCACTGGCAGCATTGGATGGCCCCGCTTCATCCTGCTCACCTGTGGATGACACAAAACATTCACATGTTGGTGGACCCACACACTTGTCACATAACCCACCACCCCCACCACACATGCAACACACCAGATAGAAGATAAAACACACTTACCTGTCCTCATGGGTGGCTCACTTGAGTCATGGCCCTCCAGGCCCTCCACCTGCTCCCTCCGAAGGCAGCGGGCAATCACTTCCTCCTCTTCAGTGAGCCGGGTAGAACAGGGTGGCCCCCCTCCTGTGCCCCTGGCATGCTTCGCAATGATGGCCATCTTGTTCCTGACCACACCACGCAGGTCATTCATTTTTTTAACAATGTCCTGGGGGGTCCTGGCCTCATGGCCTAAGGCATTGACCTGGGCAGTCACTTTCTTAAGGATCTCCTCCTTTTTTGTTTTACTTGTGCTGCCACTGTCAGCACCATGGAGTCTAGAATCATATCTCTCCATGGCAGAGACTATGATGGCCCTCTCATCTTGGGCGAAATTTGTCTTCCTCCTTTCCTTCCTGGGTCCAGGCATTGCAAAGTTCACACTCCAATATATCACACCACCAACAGAATGAAAATGGAGTCACTTTGCACTTGTTGGGCGCATGTGGTGACGTTTTTATGCACTGGGCCGGCCCAACTCAGCAGGGATTTACGCCTACTGTTGTTTTGCGCATGCGCAGAGGGCGGGGCACGTCCGGCGCATGCTCCGTTCGGTCTGGACATCATTTGCATGGGGTCACGGTTCATTAGCATTCTTCACGCCCACATCCCTCCTACCGTCACTTGCGCCTACTTACGCCAACACATTTCAGCTCCGCGAGCGCAACGTAGGACGCATGTGGTACGGGAATATGGGAGAGCTCTCTCCAAGTTAAGCCGGCGTAGCGCATCTATGATGCGCTACACCTGAGTAAATATGCGCCGATCTACGAGAATATGGCCCACTGACACCAAAGAATAAAGTCCTTTATTAAAAAAAACAAACATCCAGCGCTGAAAAATCCACTCGTTCCCGGCTTCCTGCGTTGTCCTGATCCTGCGACGGCTGCGGGTGATCTCCCGCGATGAGAAGATCCAGCGTTGGGTGATCTCCGCTCCGGCGATGTGAAGATCCATTCATCCGGCGCAGCAGCATCCCGGACCTCCTCTCACCGATGGGCACAGCCCAGCGAATGAGCGGCTGAAGCTGTGACATTTCTTATATAGAGGAGGCAGAGCCACCCGTCACGTGACCCTGCCCCCTCTGACGTACCTCTGCTATGTCACTGGGGAAGACCAAGAAGAGGAAAGACCTTTCACCCGACGCTGGATCTTCTCATCGCGGGAGATCACCCGCACCCGTCGCTGGATCAGGACAACGCAGGAAGCCGGGAACGAGTGGATTTTTCAGCGCTGGAGTTTTTTTTTTTTTTAATAAAGGACTTTATTCTTTTGTGTCAGTGTGTTTTTTTTACAATACTTTTTACTTCCTTCGTGAAATGGTAGAGGTACAGTGTACCCCATTACCATTTCACACAGGGGGGTGGTCAGGATCTGGGGGTCCCCTTTGTTAAAGGGGTCTTCCAGATTCTGATAAACCTCCCGCCCGCATACCCCCACAACCACCGGGCAAGGGTTGTGGGGATGAGACCCTTGTCCCCATCAACATGGGGACATCCTCCCCATGTTGAGGGCATGTGGCCTGGTGCGGTTCAGGAGAGAGGGGGGGCCGCACTCTGTCCCCCCCTCTTTTCTGTGGCCGGCCAGGTCAACGTGCTCGGATAACGGGTCTGGTTATGGATATTTAGGGGGAACCGCACGTCATTTTTGTTTTAAATTGACGGCGGGGTTCCCCTGAATATCCATACCAGACCTGAAGGGTCTGGTTATGGATATTTAGGGGGAACCGCACGTCATTTTTGTTTTAAATTGACGGCGGGGTTCCCCTGAATATCCATACCAGACCTAAAGGGTCTGGTTATTGAATTTGCAGGGACCTCCGTTCGGGTTCGCTCAACCCTAGTAATAAAAAATCGGGTACGATTTATCACACAGTCATCCGATTTAGTACGATTTACATTGACCACAATATAAAAAAAAAAACGGACACGATTTTAATACGATTTCAAATCAGGACCAAAAATCGTGGTCAAACACGATTTTTGATGCGATTTTAAATCGTATCAAATCGTATGCGGATCAAATCGGATGCACTTGGGGACCTAAATTAATGAATGGCAGTGAATGGATCCGTTTTGCCATACAGATTTGTACGATTTTAAAGCTAAAATCGTGAGTAAAAAAAGGATGACAAAATCGTGGTGTGAATGCACCCTTAGTGGTCAGCACACAGAAGCAGTTATATAACTGTGCTCTGCATGCATAGAAGTTTACAGAACACAGTCCCACCCATTGCCACTCTGCAGCACACAGAAGATGTGGCTTGTGGCAGAATGCTTTTACCTGACTTTACCCCCTATGGCATCACCCCATTGCATGTGTACAATTTTTTTGAGATGAGTTGAATGTCACACAATCTGTCATCTATACCATGTCCAAACTTCCTTTGATCTGAGCATGAGCAATTAAAATTATTTTACAACTGTAGCCCTCTTTGGGGGGGGGGGGGGGTGTTATGAGAAATGACCATTCATAAACAGGACAATGCGCTTAGCCTGTAAGTAAGATAACCAGAACGTTTGTTAAGAGGAAAAGTGATAATAAAGTTGCCAGTGCCTCCACCCAGGACAAGTGAACAGAGAGGATTCCCTTCCTGGGAAATTAACCAGTGATCAATTCAGTTAGTAGTTGGAAGCAGGGGAACTACTGCAACCAGCATATAACATTACCCATAAGTATATAGATGCACACTAGTATGGAAATAATATAAGCTTTATAAAGAAAGGTTTATTAATAGTACATTCATCCAATGTACAAAGCAATATTATCAGCAAAGGGCCCAACATGAGTACTAGAGGTATTGTGCACATATACCTGGGTATATATCGTGATTAATAGAGATACCCCCACATGAATGTTGCTGTACAGTCCAGCTGCAGGGGCACCCGAGGATGATCATGATGTGGTGTTCATCTTTGTGTTGGAAATCTGAAGACAAGATCAGTGGTGCTGGGGTGCAGCTTCTCACTGGTAGAAACCGTAGTGTGGAACTGAAACTCAGAGTTAGCCTATTTACTCTGTGTTTTAATCCCTTCCTAGTAGTTTCTAATCTGACATGCAACTGGACTTCTAACTACCAGAAGTGACCATTGGATGCCTAACCTGATTATAACCTGTGCTGCCTATTGAGCCCTAAGCTAAAACTAGCTATAGAATCCCAGACCAGAAGGGTCAGGGTTAATTAAAATAACAGGAGCTGCATATAAACTCTTTACAAATTTACCTACTAATATACTGGAAGATGACCACTACATGCCGTAGCAAGGACCTATCTATCTGGCACTGTGCATGTGAGATACAATCAATAGAACATAAACTTGTCTGTCACTAGGAGCTGCAGTTAAACAGCCAGAACACAGGAACAATTACCTAATAGTCTCTGCTTCTGGTCTGGATAAAATACAGTATCACAGTAATGCAGCTCCGTTATGTGGACATGTGGTGTCACCTCCTCTCTCTTTCCACTTCCCCTTCTGAGGTTTTCAAGCCATCCCCTCAGATAGGAAGATAGGAAGTGTTAATACATAATTATACATAACATATTAACAGCTAACAGTAGAGGGCAGAAGATCCTTACACAACTTTCTTGCTTTATGCAATTTTATGATCTCTACAGTAAGCAGACTGGAAAATTCTGTACGCCTTTTCTCAAAGAACAATACTACTGTGAATCTTTTTCTTTAAAGTACAAAAACTACATAAATAATTTTTACACAGACCAAGTTGTAATGTATAACAAATTATCTTTCTATTTCAATCTGAATTTCCTCTGATTTTGTTAAACTGCGACTCAAACTGTTGTGATCGAAAAAAAAGAAAAGAAAAGAAAGCTTTGTAAAAATAAATATACAGTTTCTCACAAAAGGGATTACACCCCTCACATTTTTTAAAACAATTTATTATATCTTTTCATGTGACAACACTGAAGAAATGACACTTAGCTACAATGTAAAGTAGTGAGTGTACAGCTTGTATAACAGTGGAAATTTGCTGTCCCCCTCAAAATAATACAACACAGCCATTGACAAAAAATTGGAGTATGGCTTCAATTAAAGGAGTTGTAAAGGAAACATTTTTTTTTGCTGAAATGACTGTTTACAGGCTATAGAGACATAATAGTTAACTGATTCCTTTTAAAAATGATTAAAAATAGATAAAAATCAATCATATAATGTACCTGCAGTTTCTAGTTTCGTTTTTGCATGTTGTTTCCTGCTTCTGTGATGTACAGAGCCACAGAGCCAATACAGGGCAGTGATGGTTTGGAAAACGAAACTGATTGGTGCTGAGGGGTTTTAGACACACAGTAATCACACCTCCTTGAAGTTAGTGACCACAGAGAGAAAGCTCCCAGTACTGTGGTCATCAGGAAACAGACAACCAGGAAGTGTGGAGATCAGAGAAGAATTACAGCAACTTGAGAGCAAAAACAAACAATGAGGACATGATAACAGCACTGCATTAAGGTAAAGGAAGCTATTAAGATAAAAAAAATCCTTTACAAACCCTTTAAGACTAATAAAACACAGCCATTAATGTCTAAACTGCTGGCAAGAAAAGTGAGTACACCCCTAAGTCAAAATGTCCAAATTGTTTCCAAAGTGTCAATATTTTGTGTGGCCACCATTTTTTTCCAGCACTGCCTTAACTCTCTCTCTTGGGCATAGAATTCCCCAGAGCTTCACAGATTGACACTGAAGTCCTCTTCCACTCCTCCACGATGACATCACAGAGCTGGTGGATGTTAGAGACCTTACACTCCTCCCCCTTCCATTTCAGGGTGCCCCACAGATGCTCAGTAGGGTTTAGGTCTGGAGAAATGCTTGACCAGTCCATCACCTTTACCCTCAGCTTCTTTAGCAAAGCAGTGGTCATCTTGGAGGTGTGTTTGGGGTCGTTATAATTTTGGAGTAATGCCCTGCAGCCCAGTCTCCAAAGGGAAAGGATCATGTATGTCAGAGTACATGGCATTAATGGTTCCCTCAATGAACTGTAGCTCCCCAGTTCCGGCAGCACTCATGCAGACCCAGACCAAGACACTCCCACCATCATACATGACTGCAGGAAAGACACATTTGTCTTTGTACTCCTCATCTGGTTGCCACCACACATGCTTGAAACCATCTGAATTAAATAAGTTTATCTTGGTCTCATCAGACTACAGAACATGGTTCCAGTAATCCATGTCCTTAGTCTGCTTGTCTTCAGCAAACTGTTTGCGGGCTTTCTTGTGCATCATATTTAGAAGAGGCTTCCTTCTGGGACGGCAGCCATGCAGATCAATCTGACGCAGTGTGCTGCTTTTAGCATGAGCACTGACAGGCTGACCCCCCACCCCTTCAACCTCTGCAGCAATGCTGGCAGCACTCATGCGTCTCTTTCCCAAAGACAACCTCTGGATATGACGCTGAGCACGTGCACTCAACTTCTTTGGTCAACTATGATGAGGCCTGTTGTGAGTGGAACCTGTTCTGTTAAACCGCTGTATGGTTTTGGCCACCGTGCTGCAGATCAGTTTCAGGGTCTTGGCAATCTTCTTATAGCCTAGGGCATCTTTATGTAGAGCAACTATTCTTTTTTTCAGATCCCCAGAGAGTTTTGCCATGAGATGCCATGTTGAACTTACAGTGACCCATATGAGAGAGTGAGAGTGATAACACCAAATTTAACATACCTGCTCCCCATTCACACCTGAGAACTTATAAAACTAATGAGTCACGTGACACTGGGGTAGGAAAATGCCTAATTGGGCCCAGTTTGGACTTTTTTACTTGGTGTGTACTCACTTTTGTTCTCAGCGGTTTAGTCATTAATGACTGTGTTGAGTTATTTTGAGGGGACGGCAAATTTTTTCATATGGTGTGGCGGTGCCCCCGGGTGGAGAGGTTCTGGAGGGAGATACTATCGTTTCTAGAGGTTAACTCCCTAATATATTTTCCCCCGGCCAGATGCCTTTTGGGTGATCTGGAAGAGGAGGACATACCCGCATCACAGAAAACACTATTGTGAGTACTGTTCTGCTATGCTAAGAAGGCCCTGGCCATTAACTGGCAAAATCCATTGCCTCCATCTCTGCAGGGTTGGTTAAAACTAGTGAATAATGCCCTACCAATGTACAAACTGACATACACGGCTAAAGGATGCCCTAAAAAATTCGAGAAGGTGTGGGGGGGATGGATTGAGAAGGTCTCGGGAGATGTGGAGGTTTGATGAAGATACTGGTTAAGATGGAACTGTAGATACATGTGGTGGAAGAATGATAGACCAGAGGGGGCCAGGGCGGAATAGGATAAGCATCAGGAGACACAGGGGTAAATGAGTAGAATATCTTGGTACTTGATTTTGGATTTTGTTCAGGTTTTTTTTTCTCTTTCTCTTTTTCGTGTGTTTGGTTGGTGGTTATATTTTGAAAAAAAAAAAAAAAAAAAGGTAAAAGGGTATTGTTATTTTTGTTGGATAGTGTGTACATGTTGTAAATCTATGATTCTGAGTTTGTTCAGAATTCCTTCTGACTCATAAGGTATGAAAATGTGTACTGTAATATGTTGCTTTTTTATACTATGGACATGTACAATAAAATGTACACTTTAAAAAACAAATATAAAGTATGTGTGGCTCAATGAACTACAAGGGCTTTGGTGAGTGTCCTCATAGTTCATTGATTTGATTTTCCTGCCATTCAGGAACTACCTAGCATTATCGAAGGTACGGGCAGATAGTGTACCGAGAGTCTGCAGGATCCTAGCATTGCTTCTGCGATATGCTGATTGCAGGTGTAATGTTTTACAGAATGCAATGTAAAAAATGTATAAATGCAAATTTTTTTAACTGCAAAGAAAATGTGAATTTTTTTTTTTTTTTTTAACAAAAGAGCCTTAGATTTTTCCTGAAAATTAGCATTTCACGTTCTGCTGGATATACAGGTAAGCAAAGCAAAAGTTTTGAATGCCTGTTCAGAGGCAACGAGAGTTTTCCCCTGTCAAGGACCAGTTCTTTGTTGCAGCTAACAGACAAAAGAAAAGGTGGAGAAACAGTCTCTGGGACCCCAGGGAACCTCACTCCTGGACAAAGGTGCATTTTGGGGACAATGGATTATTTTTGCTATGATGTTACTGGGATCTTCAAATGCATACTAAACAAATGGGTGCATACAGGATTTGTCAGTCTCCGGGAGAACACTTTACTTTTGGCATCAATCAAAAGAGTAGAAACAATACCCTTTCAAAGTCAATTTAAAAAAGGTAAATGGTCTAGTTTCCCAGGTGAGGAAATACAGGGTAAACCTCTCCACTGGAATTTCATGCATTGTACTTTCAATCGTTAAAAGTGTTCCTGTTTAAGAACACCTATGTTCTACATTCCACACAGTGGGGGAGATTTACTACAACTAGAGCACTCAGCTGATTTCTTTGCAGGGCTGCACCAGATTCTGAGTGCTCCAGTTTTAGTAAATAACCCCCTTTAGGCTGGTGTTTTTTTTTTTTTTTTGTATGTTTTTCTGTTTGTTGGTTTGTCTTAAACCTAATAAAAATATCTTTTAAAAAAAAAAAACCCCTTTAGGACAATCTGAATAATCTACCAACAGCAACTATCTTCTACCACTATCTTCCAACGATCTTCTACCGTGTACACGGCTTTTGTCCTGCTGGGGGTTTATTTACTAAAGCTGGAGACTGCAAAATCAGGCTCACTTCTGAGTGGTAACCAGCTTCCAGTTTTTTTTGCCAAAGCTTAATTGAACAGGTTAGAATCCGATTGATCCCTATGTAGAAGTGAGCTCGATTTTGCACTCTCCTGCTTTGGTAAATAAATCCCACTATGTCCTTAGAATACCGATTTCTGAATAGCGGAGTCTGTGTTAATCTAATCAGTTGATGCACTTGCAGTCTTCTAATGAGGAAAATTGGAAAATTTGAATCCCTTTAGAAGTAATTAACCCCTAGGGCAGGGGTGTCAAACTGGCGGCCGTCCAGCTGTTGCGGAACTACAAGTCCCATAGTGTCTCTGCCTGAAGGAGTCATGCTTGTACCTGTCAGCCTTGCAATGCGTCATAAGACTTGTAGTTTCACAACAGCTGGAAAGCTGCCAGTTTGACACCTGTGCCCTAGAGAGTATCTCACCAAAAATATAATTCTTATTGCAAAGGATGCCTAAAATCTTACTTTTATTTTAGAGTAGTCTTTGGGGGAAAACACTGAGTTAATCACATAAGTAGGATTGTTCTATACAACCACTGTGTACAGAACACCTCCGGGTTGCCATTATGCATTCAATGTTACAGAAAAAATTAAGCAACTGCCTATTGAAAAGGAAAGGTAATTTTAAAATAATATTAAATTACAATATGGCTTGTTTAGCAATGGAATATGCTATATTGTTTTCACGGCAGTGGAGTTACCCCTTTAGGATTAGAGCAGTGTGTATGCCCACTTCCAAGAAGCTTGCAATGCCTGAACTTGTTTATGTGAGAGTCACCTGTGTGTTAAACAGTAATTGTAACAGAAGCATCCTGCAAGAGAAAAATCTGAGCTCCCAAGTCTAGTGTATGTGAGTTATTTCTTTATGATATGGAACCAGTAACACATGCGGAAACTAGCAATAGCCATTGTGCAAAGTGTGCCCACTGGCCAACAGTCTAGGAACTTATACCTATATAACAGTTTGTGCACAAATATCCGGGCTTGTGATTGTCTCCTCTGTTCAGTCTGTGTCCACAACAATAAAATCCCCCCCCCCCCCCGCCCCCAGTGAAGTGATATATTTGTAGGTACCATCTTGTGATTAGTGTCAATATATGTTAGATTGGAAAAACAAACAGGCTGTAGAATATAGATATTTAAAATCCACTAAGCAATAACAATAGTGTCTGAATCTGGTCTTAAGCCTGGTACACACAAACATTTGTTTTTCCGTTCAACCCAGCAGGTTGTGCGAAAAAATAATTGTCAGCTCCGGTCGGAGCCGCTACTCGCTATGCAAAGTTAGTACAGTGATCTTCCCGCTAAACTGTTGTGCCATTGGCTGAGAGCACTGATCAGGAGTTGTTCGGTGGCTGGTTTTCCAGCATACTAGTCCAACAGAAGCCGGCCAAAGAAGTTTGACCGGCTTCTGTTGAACAGACCGACATGAATACGTTTTTTTTTTTTTTAACAGGTAAATGTCTCCCAACATTCGGCCCATGTGTACCCAGCTTTAGTGTCATCTTGGAAACTTGGAATAATCATGTTAAAAAAAACTAAAAATACAATTAATTTTCTTATCAAGCGAGTATAACTGGGAGTTAAAAACAACAAAGGGTTAAATTTGTCTTTACTAATGTAGCAAAACGAAGATACTTCAGAAAATGTATTGAAAGGGTAAGATCGTTTTTTTTTTTTAAACTGTATCTCTGACACACTTTTCCAATGAACAAGAAGCCGTAGGCCAAAAAAATGTAGTAGTGTAAGGCCCCGTACACACGTCCGAGGAACTCGACGGGCAAAACACATCGTTTTGCCCGTTGAGTTCCTTGTGAAGCCGCCGAGGATCTCGGCGAGCCGAAATTTGCCATTGAACAACGAGGAAATAGAGAACATGTTCTCTATTTCCTCGCCGAGTTCCTCGTCGGCTTCCTCGGCCGAAAGTGTACACACGGCCGGGTTTCTCGGCAGAATTCAGCTCCGACCGAGTTTCTGGCTGAATTCTGCCGAGAAACTCGGTCGTGTGTACGGGGCCTTAGCCACAGTGCATGCTTGAACTCATTTGTTTGAAATATAGTGATAAAAACAACATCTAATGTGTCCAAGCTAATTAAATAAAAAATCATGAAGTGCCATTTTTCCATTACTTAGAGTACTTTTAGAGAACTTTTACACACAAAGTCCATCTTTATTTTTTATTTTATTTTACAATTTTTAAATAAACTACAAAAAAAGTTAAAACCTATGGCCCGGATTCACAGAGACTTATGCCAACGTATCTACTGATACGCCGTCGTAAGTCCAAATGTGCGCCATCGTATCTATGCACTGATTCTCTAAATCAGATACGCCTGAATTGTGGCAAGATACGACCGACGTAAGTCTCCTACGCCGTCGTATCTTGGGTGCATATTTACGCTGGCCGCTAGGGGCGCTTCCGTTGATTTACGCGTCGAATATGTAAATGAGCGAGATACGCCGATTCACGAACGTACTTGCGCCCATCGCTGTAATCTACGTCGTTTACGTAAGGCATTTTTCCGGTGTAAAGTTAAACCACCAAAAAGCTGGTCTAAGTCGTTTAGGGTATGGACGTCAGAACTGCCGTCGGATTTTACGTCGATTACGTTAGTTGTACGCGAATGGGGCTGGGCGTAAGTTATGTTCACGTCGTACGCATTGAGCCAACGTATCTTAGGGAGTATTTGCGATGTGATTCTAAGCATGCGCGCGCATGCGCCGTTCGTTCAGCCATGCATTTACATGGGGTCACGCTTCATTATAATACTACACGCCCACTGCCTTGCTACTTTGAATTAGGCAGGCTTACGCCGGCCATTTTACGTTACGCCGGCGCAAGAAAGGGAGCAAGTGCTTTGTGAATACAGTACGAGCCTCTCTATGTTACGTCGGCGTAGCGCATATCAGATGCGCTACGCCGCTCTAAAGATACGCCGATCTCTCTGAATCTGGCCCTATATGTCCTCTTGCATCTGCTGCTCATGCAAGCCTCCTAGGGAGCACGGTGGCGTGCTGTGTGACTGCTGTACAACTTGGACACAGCTGATCATACAACAGTATACAGGGCCAATGAAATTGGCTTTGTACCATGTGATCACTGTGACCAATCACAGTGATAACACATGTAAACAAAGGCTGCATTCCTGCAGCCTTTGAGCCAGTCTCTCTCACAGCAATTGGCTGTGAGAGGAAATTGACTGCTCACTATAGTAATCATGACTGTAGTAAGTAGTCAGAGTATTAAAAAAAAAAAAAAAGAAAAAAATCAAGTATAACATTTATTCTGTTGAATGTATTAGGGTAAAAGTGAATCTATGTTTTGCATGTCAAAGCAAGAGCTTAATTTTAATAGGGAAAAACGCTGCATATACACTATATTAGTATTGGGACATCTGCCTTTACACGCACATGAACTTTAATGTCATCCCAGTCTTAGTCTGTAGGGTTCAATATTGAGTTGGCCCACCCTTTGCAGCTATTACAGCTTCAACTCTTCTGAGAAGGCTGTCCATAAGGTTTCAGAGTGTGTCTACGGGAATGTTTGACCATTCTTCCAGAAGTGCATTTGTGAGGTTAGGCACTGATGTGGACTAGAAGGCCTGGCTCGCAGTCTGCGCTCTAATTCATCCCAAAGGAGTTCTATCGGACTGAGGTCAGGACTCTGTGCAGGCCAGTCAAGTTCCTCCACCCCAAACTCGCTCAACCATGCACTGGTCTAAACTATTTGGAGGAAGGGGGATTATGGTGTGGGGGTGTTTTTCAGGGGTTGGGCTTGGCCCCTTAGTTCCAGTGATGGGAACACTTATGGTGTCAGCGTACCAAAACATTTTGGACAATTTCATGTTCCCAACTTTATGGGAACAGTTTGGGGATGGCCTATTCCTGTTCCAACATGACTGCGCACCAGTGCACAAAGCAAGGTCCATAAAGACATTGATGAGCGAGTTTGGGGTGGAGAAACTTGACTGGTCCTGACTTCAACCCGATAGAACACCTTTGAAATGACTGTGAGCCAGGCCTTTTTGTTCACATTAGTGCCTATCCTCACAAATACACTTCTGGAAAAATACTCAAACATTCCCATAGACACATTCCTAAACCTTGTGGACAGCCTTCCCAGGAGACTTGAAGCTGTTATAGCTGCAAAGGGTGGGCCAACTCAATATTGAACCCTATGGAATAAGACTAGGATGCTAATAAAGTTCAAATGCGTGTAAAGGCAGGTGTCCCAATACATTTGGTAATGTAGTGTATATTCTTTGTTCACCTACCAAAGAAAAGAGAAACACCCAGTACTTTAGGTAGTAGGTTTCTTTCTCCCATTCCTTCCATGATATAGCATTGGAGTGGTCAGTCATCAGTCCCCAGTGCTGTCATGCACAGGCAGAGAAAGTATCCTTAGCCCTATTTAAAGGGTCACTAAAGGATTTTTTTTTTAGCTAAATAGCTTCCTTTACCTTACTGCAGTCCTGGTTTCATGTCCTCATTGTTCGTTTTTGCTCTGATGTTGCTGTAATTCTGCTCTGTTTTGGATACTTCCTGGTTGTCTGTTTCCTGATCACCATAGTACTGGGAGATTTTGTTTTCAAACCAATACTGCTCTATGGCACTGTCCAGCACAGATACAGTATAACATGCTAAAACAAAACTAAATGCAAAAACGAAACTAAAAAACTACAGGTACATTATATGATTGATTTTTATCTATTTTTAATCGTTTTTAAAAGGAATCAGTTAACTATTATGTCTCTATACCCTGTAAACAGTCATTTCAGCAAAAAAAAATGTTTCCTTTAGTGACCCTTTAAGCTCCAGCCACACTGATTTGGAAGCTACACAATCGTCTTCCCTTTGCTGTATAGGCAAGGCATGGGTTCACTTTAATAATGAATAAAGAATGACAAAGCGGAAACTGAAGCATAGGAATCTCCCACAAACCTAGTCCTGGTTTATACTGCACCACATAGGATAACAAAATCTTACCTAATAATTTCATTTTCTAACAATTTTCAAAACACAACAGTGCCGTCATTCGCACTCTAATTATACTGTATAGCTTTTACTTATTCCACAACTACTGGAATTAGATAGACAGATAAATGTTAAACAAATGCCTTTGTAATAAAATATTTCATAAAAAGAACTTGATTGGAATATAAAGTGACTCATCAACTTTTTATACCGGAAGAAAATGAGATAATGATTTACCAGGAGGAACAAACTTTGTATTGTCTACTGGTTACGTACTGGAAGACATTACACTTAATGTCATCTGAACAGATCATACAGTTCAACTACCTCTGAGAGATGGATACATTAAAATATCTCCATTTCATTATGATACAGGGCCTTGCTCAGTGAATTTGTCTGTCTGCAAGGTTTGATATAACCTAAAATGTTTAAAAAAAGTAGGCAATTACTAAAAGAACATTGAGTATTTATTGTATATGCCTGCCATTAGGGATGTGTGTTTTATATAGGAATAGAGCTATAATTGTTGTTTAGGGGACTTCTGATTTATTAAGATAGATAAAGGGGGGAGGTTTGGAACTTGGAATGAGGCACATGAGTGGAAAACACATTGGATCAAAAACGCAAGTTTTTTGAAGATATACATGACATAACGCATATACATGCACAAATGATTGGTTGAATAATCATCATAACTAATGGCCCAATGTTGGGAAATAACATGTAAAGGTATCAATCATAAAGAAATTTTACAAACATCTTGGGCCGGTTGGCTCTATGTAGAAATATACTGTAAGTTAACAGTAAAATTTAGTGAATCACATCATATGTAGTAACATAATGCATCTAGGATAGCCTGTTGGCACGACACGTTTTGGCTACTATATCGCTTCATCAGGAGCGAATGCATGTAATCTGTAAAGACATTGTGTATGAGGGCCAGTTATATCTATTCATAGCTTCCCAATGAAGGTTGAAAACAAAATTGCCTGTAACTTTTGGCATCCATGACTACCACCAAACCTGCTTTGTCTGCATTGCGTATCACTATTGAGTTATCACTCTAATGATCCTGTAGAGCAGTTCTCTCTTTTGCATTAAGATTAAATCCATCAGTGTTGGAGGCCATAGAACCTCTACCAAGATTGTCTCGATCACATTCAACACATTTCTGAAACCTGTCCATCCCAGGTGTCTGTGATTGTACAGGATAAAATTCAGAGCGTGGATTGAAATTGACCCTATGTAAACCAATGCTGACAGTATCACCAAGAGATGAAATATGTACATTTTCCTCTGCTAGATCAGTAAGATTTTTAGAAACATAATGCTGCTGGGGTGGAGTGATGGAAGTCTCTTCATTATCCCCCATTGAATCATGATAATGCTGCTTAATGGTGACATTGCAGATGAATCTATTGACGTCAAGCAGGGTACCAAAAAGGTCAATGTGTTGGGAGGGACAAAAATTCAGTCTTTTGGATAATAAGGATATCTCTTCAGAGGTAAACACACATTGAGGTACATTCAGTACATTTTATCATTTTTCCTTGTCTGTGGCCTGAGGTAATATGCTCCTCCCCCTTCTTTTTTGCCTCCCTTTCTTGTTTTCTTCCACTTCTCCTGCATCCCCATCTCATTCTTCCTCTCTGTACCCCATTCTTACTCATGCCCGGGTTGGTAGATTGGTCAATGGAATTATCAGACCCAGAGATCGTAAGTGTCTCATCAATAAACTCCGTCTCGATATCTGAGAAGCTCACTGTTTTTGGGGGTTGGTGTACTGGCATTCTGACTAGTGCCTGGGTTGGTAAATTGGTCAATGATATTATCAAACCCAGAGATATGCAAGTGTCTCATTACCTGAGCTCATATATCCAGTACGTCTCAAGTCTGGACACTCCTCGAAGACATGAATCACCCCTCCAATGGGGGACGAATCTTTCGATGACCTGAAATTGGGTGCCAGTATGGTCCCTACCAAGTAGTGTCGTGATACAGTATGTTTAGTGCACCCCTTACGTATCTTGGCTAGATGTTCATTAACCCTAATGAAGAAATTCCTAATAGTACGACCTACATACTGTTTTTTACATGGACAAGTTATAAGATATACTATGAATCTCGTCACACAAGTGACAAAGTGTTTCATAGAATAAATATGCATGGTAGTGGTTGACAAAAACATTTCTGACTTGCGTCTCCCCAAAACGTTATGCAGGCAGACATTGCTCTTTCTGCAAGGATAATAGGCCTTGCATTGGGGAAAAAAGGAAAGTTTTTTGGCGGATCCACAGTATTGGGGGCTAGATCACCTTGAATGGAGCGTACACCCCTAAAGATGACCCCAGCCCGCTCAGGGAAGAAAGAGTCCCAAGGTTTTGTCACTAAGAAGTACCTTCCAATGTCTGTTAAGAATTTTCTTAATTTCATTGTGCTGAGAGGAAAAAGAAGTAAAGAATGACCATTTGTATTTCTCATCCCTAACCGTTTTGGGTTTAACAGTGAGAAGGGATGCTCTATTAACCCTGAAAACTACACCAATGTCGGCGTCCAAATCAACAGATTTATAGCCTTTATCAATGAATCTCTGTCTCAGTGTACTGGACTGGAACAGGAAGTCACTGTCATTTAGTGCAGTTCCTCCTGAGGCCCCAAGGTACTGACTGTAACCACTAGTGGTGGTGAAAACTGTCCACTGGAATGTAACCATTCCTATCTGTGGACTTAAAATAGGTCTTGAACTCCAAATGGCCATTGCCAGCTGAAATCTCCAAGTCCAAAAAATGGATTGAAGTAGCGCTGGCCTCATAGCTCAAGATAATACCTCGGTCATTATTATTCAGAATAGTCATAAAGGAATCCAATGATTCCCTACTGCCCCTCCAGAGGAGGAGGAAGTCGTCTATATACCCAGCCCACAAAACCAGTTCTGGTCTGTTGAGGGCATAGACGACATCCTCCTCCCACTGGGCCATAAATAGATTGGCCAAACTGTGGGCATACTTAGCCCCCATGGCCACTCCCTTGACCTGAGAGAAGAAGGTACCTTGAAACCAAAAATGGAATCAAAAAATCATGTTCCTTTTTGTTCAAAATGTTTAAAGAGAGACCCTCATTAACAATTTCAGTCAAGGCCTTCTTATACTTTATGGTGGGGTCCCCTGGTAGGGGGCTATATGTAGTCCTATCTTCTAACAGTCTATTCATTTCCTGAATGTAAGACTCTTTATCAAGCACAACTATCCCACCCCCTTTATCTGCGGGGCTGATAATGAGGTTTTTCTTTTCACAGAGGGATTTGAGTCCCTCCTCAACTGCTGGGTCCTGGTGAAACTTTTTATTGGGTAATCCTTCAAGGTTGTTCAAAACGAAATTATGAAAAACGTTTATGGAAGGGGCCGAATTGCTCAGGGGATTACATAAGGAAGGATTCAAAAGCCCAGAATGAGTGTGGATACTCTGGCTACGGGCAACCTCACTGATTGAAGGTGTAGATAAAAAATGTCTTTGGATGTTCAGTTTACGGATGTACTTCTGCACATCAATAAATGTAGAAAACGTATTCAATGGAATTATCAGATCCAGAGATCGCAAGTGTCTCATCAATAAACTCCATCTCGGTATCAGAGAAGCTCACTCTCTTTTTGGGGGTTGCTGTACTGGCATTCTGACTCATGCCCGGGTTGGTAGATTGGTCAATGGAATTATCAGACCCACAGATCGCAAGTGTCTCATCAATAAACTCCATCTCGATATCTGAGAAGCTCACTCTCTTTTTGGGGGTATGAGAACCCTCTCTACTGCTGTAAAAACAAGCTGGGTGCCAGTCTTGGGCCAAAGCCAAAGAATGCAAAATAGGAAGAAGGAGGCGGCGGCACTTCCAGGCATAAAAAGTATCTTTATTGTAAATCAATTAAAAACGAGGAAATGACATTTCAGCAGACGCGTTTCACACACCTGTGCTTAGTGATTGCTGATTAATTCAGGGTTACATGCCTGCTTATAGCTCTGAGGTTGCAGGTGAAGCACATCCAAAAGTGATTACACCTCCTCCACAACTCCCACAGCCCAGCGAGGCAATACAATTGTAAAATGTTTGAGAAAAAATGTTCTATTCTTCTTAGAATTTTCACGTCGCTGCAGTCTAAAGTGATTGTTGATTTGACCCAAGTAACCATTAGAAAATCAAGCAAACATTTTTAAAATTAACATTTTCCTTCAAAACAGGTGTATGGTCAGCTTAATATTTACTGCAATATAGTGTGATTTCCTTTTTTGCTATTAAAATGTGCTGCAACTTATGTGGTTAGATACATGTATCCTTCACATGGTGAATAAACTTGCATGCTTTTTAGATTTGAAACCTTGAAGCTGTCTATTCATTGTTATTTCAGCATTGGCTGTGAGTTATTGCACTTTGCACATCATCAGTTCTCATACAGTAGCACTGCTTTATTGAATAAGCCTTGTTGGCCGTGAACAGTTATTTTAGGAACTAATCTTAGCTGACACTAGAGTAAATGTGACCTCCAGGAAACCCACAGGAAATATACAGCTGCCTCTACTTTAAAAACAGTTTTTGGTTGTTTTTTTTTCTAAACCGATTTCTCAACATGTTACAAGTGAAATAAGGCACTTTGGAAATGTGCAATTACAGCAGGGTAATTTGCTTTTGTGAGTATAAAATATACTCGGCTTGCAGAGCTTTTTTTTTTATCAGTAATACAATGCAAGTCTCAAATTATTCTCCATAATGACACTAAATGGTGTCTTATTTCATACATATTGATTTCTGTATTGGTTACTACCGTGCTATAGATCATCAACATAAGATACATACTGTATATCATTCAGTATAATCAGATGTGTTCACTTTAAAGACTTTCACACAAACATTTCTAGAATATTTGGAATGGCTGGAAAGCTAGATATTATGTTGTCATTAAGCACGAAGAGTGGAAGGGGCAATTTTTACTTGTTTTTTGTTTTTCAATTAAAAAATAAAAATGCTTGTTCCCTTCTGCTGAAAAATGTTATGATGTCATAGACTGGCATCTGCACAGAAAAAGAACTAAAAGCATTCCATTGGCGCTGTAGTGTAGTGCCCAATTGCTCACCATGTTCAGATGCAGGCACAGGCTGCTTTAAAGGGGATGTATGCCTTAAAGGGGAGTTCCACCCACAATTTCACTTTTTAAATATAAATACCCCTGTAATACACAAGCTTAATGTATTCTAGTAAAGTTAGTCTGTAAACTAAGGTCCGTTCTGTTAGGTTGTTACAGCATTTAGATAGTTTATAATCTAGAAACAGACCGTGCCCATCTCAAGTGTGGGCATCATGAAGCCAGACTGTATGACTTCCTGGATTTCAGCTTTGCATAGCTCGCACATGCTCAGTGCTGCACAAGCAATGTAATAGGTTTCAGTCAGGTTTGCAAGGACTACTGGGAAACATGATGCCTATCCCAGAAACCCTTGCAAATTGCCTTGTGACTTAATAGCCTAGGCTAATAAAGAGGAGGAAGTAATGAAGGATTACAAAATAAAGGTATTTACAAGCAACTAATTAAATAAAAATTCTCCATTCTGAACACTATGAGATTAGGGCATGCAGCACAGACAAACATAAAAAAATGGGTGGAACTCAACTTTAAGCTATTTTTGGCCATATTTCTCCTATGGATCAGAGGAGTGCATTTATTTCTGTACTCCTGTGACCAAGATTCAGCTGACATTGGACTAAAGCCTGCTGTCAGCTGAGGTCACAGTGAGGGTCCAGACTCTGCAGGAACCCTGACAATGTCTGGATCTGCTCAGATGCCTGATAGGCAGCTGGCTCGGCCTCTCAGCTGTTTGCTGAGAGCCTGAGCCAGCAACTCCAGTCCCTTCCACAGCCCAGCGCTTTACTGACAGTGACCACTCTCTGTTCACTGAAGACTGAGAACCGAGCGATCAGCCGACATGTGATCAATCAGTTTTAGGTTCTTAGTTTTAGAGCTGGTAGGTACTTATGTATGTTTTTTTTCATTCCCACAACTCTCTTTTACTCCATTCCCCGCAACTCATGGCTTCCTGGTTTGGGACAATGTCCCTCTGTCCCTCTTTCCTCCTCATTTGTCCCTCATTTTGGTCTGATATATATAGTTGTATATAAAACGCACTATTTATCTTTCAAAAAGTGTTTTCCCAGTGCTAAACCTTTCATCCAACTTCTAAATTGCTCCATCTGTAAATGTCAAAAGTCAGTATAAAGGAATAGTAATGATAAAAAAAAGGCACTTTACTAATATTTTTTTTGTAGAATTCTCCTTTAACCACTTAAGCCCCAGACCATATTGCTGGTCGTGCGACGTGGCTCCCAAACAAAATTGGCATCCTTTTTTCCCCACAAATAGTGCTTTCTTTTTACACACACAGCTCCCGGTTCTCGCTCTGTAACGAGCGATCGCGGGTGCCCGGCGGTGATCGCATGCTCTCAAATTGTCCGACAACAAATGTGTTCCATCGGATTATCCGATCGTGTGTACACAAATCCGTCGGACTAAAATCCAAAGTACAAACATGCATGCTCCGAACCAATGCTAAGGCCCCATACACACCATAGAATCCATCCGCAGATAAATCCCAGCAAATGGGTTTCAGCGGATAGATCCTATGGTGTGTACACGCCAGCGGATCTTTTTCCGCGGATATATCTCCCCTGGGATGGATTCCAGCAGATGGATATTTGCTGACATGCAGAACAAATCCATCTGCTGGAATCCATCCCAACGGATGGATCCGCTGGTCTGTACAGACTCACCGAATCCATCCGTCCGAAGGGATCCCCCGCATGCGTCGTAATGATTTGACGCATGCGTGGAATTCCTTATATGACAGCGTCGCGCACGTCGCCGCGTCATAATCGCGGCGACGGCGCGACACGTCATCGCAAGAGGATTTCGGCGCGGATTTCAATGCGATGGTGAGTACACACCATCGCATGAAAATCCGCCGAAATCCACGAGAGGATTTATCCGCGGAAACGGTCCGCTGGACCGTATTCGCGGATACATTCTATCGTGTGTATGGGGCCTAAACATCAGACAACAATAACAGAAGTTGCCCGAAGGGTGGTGGTAAAGAGCTGAAAAAACACAAAGTTTGGTGTATGTTGGCTGAAAATGTTCTGCTGTCTGTATGTAGAACGAGTTCACGGACAATGCCCTTCAGACAAAAGTCCACGGATTTGTCCAATGGATCGTGTGTATGAGACTTTAGATCTGGTGTGTGGGCAGCTGGGCCTGGTCATAATAGCATACAACTTCTTCGGAAAACCCAGCTACTGTTGGGGCCCCTTCCCAATTGTTACCAGAATACTCTAGTTCCCAGGGGGTGGCCCTTGTGTGTCATCGCCTCAGATTCCTTCAAGCTGTTTGCCTGTATTACTAGACCTGCAAGTAGCTGTTTGTGTTCCAAAGTGTTTTACTGAATAGTGAGTCTAAAGGCCCGTACACACAATCGGATATTCCGACAACAATTATCCGACGGACATGTTTTGTCGGATAATCCGACCGTCTGCATGCTCCATTGGACAATTGTTGTCGGAATTTCCGACAACAAATGTTGGCTGTGCATGCTCTCCAATTGTCCGAAAACAAATGTGTTCGAATGTGTTTTTCAATGTGTTTTTGGGGGGATATATATTGAATTTTTTTCAAAATTGTCGCTCTATTTTTGTTTACAGTGCAAAAAATAAAAACCGCAGAGGTGATCAAATACCACCAAAAGAAAGCTCTATTTGTGGGGAAAAAAGGACGCCAATTTTGTTTCGGAGCCACGTCGCACGACCGCGCAATTGTCAGTTAAAGCGACGCAGTGCCGAATCGCAAAAAGGGGCAAGGTCCTTAACCTGCATAATGGTCCGGGTCTTAAGTGGTTAAACCCCTTATGGTACATTTTAGGATGTACCACATGTTACCACTCTCCTTGTTTTCCTTTCTTCCCGTTTATCTCTCTCTATCCTAATTTCTTGTTCTTTCTCACCCATTTTCTTTGTTCTTCCCCCTCTTTTCCTCCCTTTTCCATGCATTCTCTCTTTTTATGCCTTCTCTTACTCCTTGTTTTTTTTTCTCTCTCTCTCTCACCTCCTTGCACCCAATGAATGATTGCCTTTGGGGTGAGGGAAGATTCCAATATGGAATGTGCCTTGGTCATAGCGACCCCACCCCTCCAATACAGCATCCTCCCTCTTTACTGGTCTAGGACTGGGGACTGTATTATACTTCTGCTGTGACAGATAGGAAAGTGTGTACAGTGTGCATGTATCATGTGTGTGTATTGTGTGTGTGCCCTCTCCTGCAAGGATTGCAGACATACTACAGTAGATGGTCAGAGACTGCAGACATAGTACAGGAGAGGGTCAGAGACTGCAGACATAGTACAGGAGAGAATCAGAGACTGCAGACATAGTACAGGAGAGGGTCAGAGACTGCAGACATAGTACAGGAGAGGGTCAGAGACTGCAGACATAATAAAGGAGATGGTCAGAGACTGCAGACACAGTACAGGAGATGGTCAGAGACTGCAGACACAGTACAGGAGATGGTCAGATCCTGCAGACATACTACAGGAGATGGTCAGAGACTGCAGACATACTACAGGAGATGGTCAGAGACTGCAGACATACTACAGGAGATGGTCAGAGACTGCAGACCTATCACAGGAGATAGTCGAGACTGTACAGGAGATGGTTAGGGATTGCAGACTTGATTGATTCAGGAGATGGTCAGAGACTGCGTTTATGGCTGAACTCAGTGTACAGGTATATAGTATCACAGAGCTGCTCCTTTCTATTTAAACCAGCTCTGCAAGATTAAGTCAGTCATTTTCCTTTGAAAGTACAAGCAAGAAGTGACCGAAGACAGTATCACATTCCATTTCCAAAATACAAAATTTCTTACAAACAGTTAACTGCTCAAGATTAGTGGAGGATAGTAACCAGTTAGGCTGCATTCACACCTTGGCGTACAAAATCGCGGCGTTTTGTCCCGCGAATTGCGGCGACAAATTGCGGCGTTTTGTACCGTGCTTTGCGGCGACAAAACGCCGCGATTGTGAATGCAGTCTGGATCCTGGAGGGATGATTTAACATGCACCTCTATGGAGATGGTTTACATCTCCTATGCCGAACGCCGAAAGCCGCCTGAAAAAAAGGTCCGGGACTTGTTTTCAGGCGGCAGGCGTACGGCGTTCGGCGTGGAGATGTGAACCATCTCCATAGAGGTGCATGTTAAATCATCCCTCCAGCGTCTCGGGGGCTGCAGCGGCGTCACACTACAGGCATATATACGCCTAGGTGTGAACGGGGGCTTAATGCGTCTGAAGCTTTTAGCCTGATCCAGCAGTAAATCCTCCAAAAAAAAAAAAAACCTCTAGCTAAATAGCTGATTATAAGCTGGAATGGTTAACAGCCATGTGTCCCTGGTCCCATAGAATGCTGCTGCAGCGTCTTCCAGAGATCTTATCAATATGATCAAGCAATGTGCAGGTCAGGTTAGGTAGATAACAAAACAAAAAAGTAACCAGCGAGACAAGAGGGGGGAAGCTGATTGGTAACCTGCACGCTGCCTGATCACATAGATATCTAAAAGACAGTGCAGCTGGCCAGCCACATGTTACTGTGCTCCCGATGATCCTGTTGTTTCCATTGAGTCAGGCCTCGTACACACGACCATTTTCCTCGACAGAATCCATCAAGAAACTTGGTAGCAGAGCTTTTTTGCCGAGGAAAACGGTTATGTGTATGTTTTTTGTCGAGAAAACTGTTGTGGAACTTGACGAGAAAAAAAGAGAACAAGTTCTCATTTTCCTCGTCGGGAGTCTCAATTTCCTCGTCGTGTTTCTCGTGGGTCTGGTTTTCGACGAGAAACACGTTCGTGTGTATGCTTAGAAACCCGTGCATGCTCAGAATAAAGTATGAGATGGGAGCGTGCCTTCGATAAAAGTAGGGTTTGTAATGGAGATAGCACATTTGTCACGCTGTAACAGACTGAAAAGCGCGAATTGTCTCTCACCAAACTTTTACTAACACGCAGTAACATGAAATTAGCAAAAGCAGCCCCAAGGGTGGCGCCAGTAGAATCAAACTTCCCCTTTATAGTGCCATCGTAGTCGTACGTGTTGTACGTCACCGCGTTTGAGAACGACAAGATTTTGTCTTGACAGTGTGTACGCAAAGAAAGCTTGTCAAGATTCTGGACAAGCCTAACAAGGAACTTGTCGAGGAAAACGATGTTTCATTTACAACGAGTGTGTACGAGGCCTCAGAGTTGTGTGTACGAGGCTTCAGAGTTGTGTGTCCTGCAGAACTTGTATTGTTGTAGTCATACATTCTTGCATCTCCCTCCTGGCATCCCTGTTCAGCACACTCCAGCACTTACAGTCAAATGTGAGCGGGCTGGAGAGGGCTATACTGCCTGCTGATTGGCTGTGGATGAAAGGGAGGAGGAGCAGGTCTTACCTTGTGCTCCCCAAAGCAACACTATTGGCTGTGGGCTCCCTATTACCCAAATGGTCAGTCCGTGTTCCCACTTGCATTACCCTCCTGCACACCACAGACCTTGCCGCTCGGTGCCACATGCTCCTCCGGGCAGAATTAATTTACTCAACCAACCCCGCCTCCTGTTCACAGCTCCTAGCTGACAGCGACCCCAGGGCAGCCAGCCTACTGGGAAATTTCCCACTATCCCGGCAGGAAAGTCCAACCCTGCCCACGCCCAGCAGTCTCTCTCTTGTCAAAATTACTGTCGTTGCCACTACTCCTGTCAGCCTTGTAACGAAAGGAAGGCGCTCCCATCCCTACAGTAAACTGTTGCGCCCAGGGCAGCTGACCCTTCTGCCCACCCCCTGTCCCGGCCCTGAACTTTACACCCGTTTAGAAAGCTGCAAGTCACAGTTGCTCTCTGTATGATATTTGGATTAATTACCCATCCTGTCACAGTGCAAGAAGAGGACCTATTAGCCCAGCAAACTTGTTTGCATCATAGAACTTTTCATTAACCCTATTGGCTGTAGGGCTGAAACAACGATTTAACATAATCTACTATTTTCCTAATCAATTAGTTGGTCATCCGATTAGTTGACCTGCATACAGATGCATTATTTGCATCAGGAAATACAGTGCAGCACACATACAGCTCAGTACACTGTTCATACACATCAGTAAGTGCCTGAGAACTTTTGAATGTGAGGAGCAATGCCTCATGGAATATATAGTCCTGGGTAGGAGAGAGAAGTGATTTAAAGTGACTCTAAAGGCATAAGTTTTTTTTTCCATTTTGGATAGAGTCAGGGAAAGTTATAACCCATGTCGGATCACTTTCCACCATCTGTGTCCCATTGTGGAGATTTCCATTCACTTCCTGTCCCATAGCCAAACAGGAAGTGGTAGAAAATCCCTGCAAAAGTAAAAGTTTACCAGTATTGTGCATTATAATTACCGTATTTATTGGCATATAACACGCACAGGCGTATAATACGCACCCTAACTTTAAGAGGGAAGTTTCAGGGAAAAAAACGTTCCACCGCCCCCTGCGTATAACACGCAGGCACAGTTTACTCTATTTTTAGGGTAAAAAAGTGAGTGTTATATGCCAATAAATACAGTATATCCATGCAAAATAAGTCTCAGCTTTTAGTACTACCGGTACTTTAATAGAAAAGATTTACTGTATATCCCCTTCACCTTCATGTATTTTCATGTCTGATTCCCAGTTAAAATACCCTTTATATCCTACTTTTGGGTATATTTATTATATATGTGTAGTGCCTGGTTACTTCAAAGTACCGGTGCTAGTTAAATTTAGAGGGGGGTCAGAGTGTTAACTGACTCTGATCCAGTTAATATGTTTAAATCTGGGTCTCTGTCTCAGCTTGGCTGTGCTGTGGGCTCCTTCTGTTGCTTCTGGGGTGCTATTCCCACCCCAGGACAATAGGTGGCAGCAGTGGAGTTGAGGTTTGGGTGCTCTTCCCTAGAAGCTAATCAGGAGAGAGTTTATGGGACAGACACCATTGGTCTGGTTCTTCTTCGAGTGCGGCACCCACCTTAAGGGTGACTGCATCACCTCACCCCGGCGTAATGGCCTTCCAGGCCGGGGTGCGTGTGCCACGTGGTGTTCCTGGTTCCGGGGACCATGTTGGTCCGGGAACATTTGAGCTGTGGCAGAGAGCCCAGTAGTCGACTGGGTTCCCAACCCTGAAGATCCCAAGCAAGATAGCTGTTCGGTGGGGAGTCCATCTAAGGAGAGCCAATGAGAGGCTGGTGATCCAATAGGGTCTCGACAAACCACCGGGCATCAAGGTAGCCGGACACTGAGAGGCTGGTCACCTGTCAGTCGGTACCTGAAAACTATTTGAAGGAGATCCAGGTGCAATTCTATCAAGGAGAATCATCTCTGTAATCACGATCACGGGGAGGGCCTGTGGCAGAGGTTTTTCCCTAAGTTCATTCCAGGAGGGTCTGTGGCAGAGACTTTTCCTAAAAAGTTTGAGTGATACCCTGACTGCCAGGTCAGTGAGAGAGGCCTGTCCAGGTACACTAATGCCCGGTACACACGATCCGATTATCGGACGAATGTTTTTTTTTGTATGCTAATCTCACGTCGAATCTGATGAGTTTACTAAAGTCACGAAAATTCTCGTACGGCAGAATAAAAAATCGGAAGTGATGTCATGTGTTGTAATGCATTTGTATTGCATTTTCGAACGACAGCTGTACTGATTAAACAAAAATCGTACGATCTGGCATCGTACGAAAAAAAATTCCGTGCATGTCCGATAGAATAAAATCGGATGAACTGTCCTGATCGGCTCTCGGAAGCTCTGTACTAACGATCCGATTATCGTACGATCGTTTCGAAAGCGGAATTTTTCGTACGATTTTCGGATCGTGTGTACAGGGCTTAAGTCCACTCAGGCAGGAGTGGCGCAAGAAGTGTTACACGTGGGAACAGGACTGTTTCCCTATTTAAAACAGGGGTATTCCTGCGCTATTATGGGTAAATAGAGTTGCTCAAGGGTACACTCACAATGGACTTTATTTCCATTTGTTTCTAATTCTACACGCATTGTTTTTTATTCTAATTATTATCAATTTTTGAATATTTATTATCATTGCACTTTATATCATTACAGCTGTAGTCACTTGTTTTCAGCACAGCAGCACTTTATATACTGTATTTATTTATATTATTTTATATAATTTATTCTCTCTGCATTCATAGGTTTATATGTTATTTCATGAGGGTGCGCAACACCACTATTTGATTTTTTTGTGTTTCCCTATTACTACGCCTGCTGTTATCCTTCTCCTTTCAACGCTACCTTTCACCACAAGTTTTATTGTTTTTACCCTGCTGGGTAATAAAGAGCACAGAAAAGACACCTGTCGTGGACATTCCGTTACTACTACATTCATCGTACACCCTTAAACGGCAGAGGAGCCACGAGGTAACATGCCACCCAAAACAAACCAGCAGCTCCTCCGAGAGTAGTGCTACATATATTATTACTTTCACTGTTTCACAGTATAAATGTAACCTTTTTATAGTAGTCATTATCTGCTGTTTTTGTACTATAAAGTACCACCCACCTCCACATACACACGCAGGAACATAAACTCATGTGTTGGGGCACCTATGCGTCAAAAAAGTTGATTGCGATACACATGTTACATATCGCTGCGCGCGCGGGAGTGAGGGCAATAATTCTAACACAAGACCTCCTCCATAACACTAAACTGATACCTAATAAGGGGCTTTTGAAGTGTTGCCTATAGAAAATATAGGGTACTGAAATTTGACGCCATTTCACGGACCCACAAAAATTTAAGGTTTGGCATATTGGGTATCTATTCATTGGGTGCAACCTCAACGTTTATGTTTTACCAAAAATCTGGGTAATTTATTGCGTTTATTTGCCCTAAAATTCACATTAGTGTGTTTTTAAATGTTGCATTTCCTAGACCTTTGTGGTAATATCGTGTGACATGAAAAATTGGAACTACCACTATTTTATTCTCTAGGGTATCTGCTTTCAGAAAATATATAGGCCCGGATTCACGTAGAGTGGCGTACATTTGTGCGGGCGTAGCGCATCTCATATGCACTACGCCGACGTAACATTGAGAGGCAAGAACAGTATTCAGAAAGCACTCGCTCCCAACGTTGCGCCAGGGTAACGTAAATTGTCCGGCGTAAGCCCACCTAATTCAAAGTAGGAAGGAAGTGGGCGTGATCCATTTAAATGAAGCTTGACCCCATGCAAATGATGGGCCAAACGAACATGCTCACAATCACGTTGAATTTACTCCCTAAGATACGACGGCTCAATGCCTACGACGTGAACGTAACCTACGCCC
Source organism: Rana temporaria (assembly GCF_905171775.1). Taxonomy (NCBI): domain Eukaryota; kingdom Metazoa; phylum Chordata; class Amphibia; order Anura; family Ranidae; genus Rana; species Rana temporaria. The sequence continues at coordinate 203,179,224 of NC_053492.1, read as the reverse complement.
AGCCCCATTCACGTACGAAATACTCGGAATCACTTGGAAATACTCAGTTTTCGAGCCTTTCCGAGATCAGCCGAGATGTCCCAAAGTATTTCCGAGGCTCTCCGGCGCCCCCCCCCCCCACTTCTGACCACACGCGGTATTGCATGCCATAGAAGTCAATGCAGAACAAATTATCTTTGTTTCCATTGACTCCTATGGGGAAACTCGCTTTGATATGCGAGTGCTTTGGATTACAAGCATTCTCCTGGAATTAATTATGCCCGTAATCCGAGGTTCCTCTGTACTTTTTATTGACATTTTTGAATGACACAGCATGTTCTAACAAGGTGCTGTTGAACAGGGCAAAGACAAGCTTTTCTTGTTAAACACCACACTTTTATTTGAACACAAGCTACACATATAATGCAGCATTTGACAAGTACGACTGTTGATTTGATCCCTAAAGTGAAACCTCCGGCAGATGCAGTAGGTCTTTGATGAAAAAATAAATCCCTGATGTAGTTTTTAAATATGCCTAATAAGTGTTCTAGTGCTCAAAACTGATTCTTTGTGTGAAATTCATAGAATGTGTATGACATCTACAGCAGCAAGGTTGAATTATGCTGCTGTTATCTGTCAGTTAAATAAATGATTCTCCAAAGTGCCTTGCAGAAAGTGCATTAAAACAGCCCATATTTGTATTTTTTGTCTAATTTTAGCATAAATGTGCGCTTTACATTTTATTTAATGTTTATTGTCTGCCATTGCCTGTGCAGATGAATAAATGTATTTTTGGAAACATTAGATGATTTTTCTTCAATATCAGGCTCTGTCAGCCAAGTTAATGTTGCTTGTTCAATACAGAGGCATAAATGTGCCTTTCACCAAACATTCTCTAATGGTAAATAAATCATTGCCATTTAAACATGTAAACCCTAAATGCAACTAAAATAAAAGAAAGAAAAATAAGCACAAGGTACACAACAACTCTGGTCGACTTGGCACCTACCCCATCAGCGGTGGCGGGTGGCAAGCAGCAGGCAGCGGCTCCGTGTTCTCTCCTCCATGGCAGCTTCCAGCTCCTCCCCTCCTCCTAGGCGCCCAATAGGGTTGCCTGTCCTTTCAGCCAATCTGGTGACCGGTGTCAAAACTGGCTTCCTGATTGGCCGGGAGGAGGATCAGTATTATTCATTTGCTGTTGTAACACACCTGGGTGGAATCGGAGCACACTCTGCGACCTGAGCCCACCCTATATTGAAGCCTATTAAAGCCTCCACCTAGTAGTCACTTGCTTGTCAATTTTTTTTTTTTTTTTTAACAACAAGGTTGGTCTTTATTGGAAAAACACAAATAAGGTACATGACAAATCACTCTGGGTAAGAGCAGAACAAAACAGAAAAAAAAAAGGTCAGAATTACAAGGTACATCATGCAGAGGAGGAGATTGTGCGACTCAGTTAACCACAAAGCAGCAGGCAACATTTCTATATAGACAAACATTCGTTAAATGCGGGTTACGTAGGAGAGGAGGGAGAGGGAAGGGGGGGGAAGGTATAGGGGGAAGGGAGAAGAGGGGGGGAGGGGAAAGGAATAGGGGAGAGGAGAAGGGGGGGAGGAATAGGGGGAAGGGAGAGGAGAGGGGGGAGGAGAAAGGAATAGGGGGAAGGGAGAGGAGAGGGGGGCGGTGGAGGCCCGCATAATGTCCCAAGGATAACACTCCTGCAACCACCAGTATTCAAGGATTAGCTTCATACGTGGGGTCCATCCATGGCCGCCAAACACTCTCGTATTTCAGAGGACATCCTCTACTAACATAAGTCAACTTGTACAATGGAAGCACTGCATTAACCGCGTTTTCCCATGAGCCAACTGTGGGGGGCAGGGGAGAGATCCATTTCAGCAGGATTTCCTTTTTAGCATAAAAGAGCAGCAGTGCGATTAGCGTCTTAGTATATCTAGGCCTCTGTTCATCATCCTGCACTCCTAGTAGAGCCAATTCTGCCGTCAAAGGTATATCCAGCTGAAGACATAAATTAATAGTCTCACCCACCGCAGCCCAGAACCTCGCCAGCCTTGGACAGGTCCAGAACATGTGAAAGAAGGTGCTATCAGGTGAGTGACAACGTGGGCAATTCGGGGACCGTAGCGGATAAATTCTGTGCAGCCTCTGAGGCGTAGAGTACATCCTATGCAAAAATGTTGTTTGGATCAACTTGTCTCTGGAAGAAATAACTATTTTAGAACTAGCCTCAAAGCACTCCTCCCAGGTCTCCCTATCTAAATTGGGTAAGTCCGCTTTCCATCTGTCCCACAGGGCCTCCATTTTTGGCGAGTCCTTCCACTGAAGAGCGAAAAATACAACGCAGATAAAGGTTTAGTGAGGGACTCCTGTGCCAACAATTTCTCAATATTGTCCGCCTTGAGACTAGGGGGCAACGGGAACTGTGCCCTGGCTGCGTGACGCCAAACTTGTCTGCCAGAGCCCGAAACGAAAGTAGGGACCCAGCTCGGAAAATATCACGCAACCGCTTGATGCCAAAGCAGGCCCAGAGTTGCGGATCTGGTATGGTTCTGAAATGAGGGAGGGAAGGGTTACCCCATAGAGGGAAATACGTAGACCACCTACCAGGACACAGGAACCGAAGTCTGGTCACCCCCCAGACCCGCAGGGTCGCCCCAGTCGAGGCCGGAAGAGACAGGTACGGCAAAGGGGCCCCTGTACACAAGGTTACTCAATTCTGTAAGAGAACCCACTATGGCCGCTTCCAGACAGACAGCCGCATTGGCTCTGGACTGCTGAAACCACCACCGCACCGTTACTAGCATAGCTGCCCAATAGTATACCAGCAGACTAGGGAGAGCAAGACCCCCGCAGCTCACAGGAAGCTAAAGGGTCGCTCTAGCCAACCGGGGGGAAGAGCCCCACCACAGGAAGGAGCCAATGCAACTGTTCAGATCTCTGAAGAAGGACGAGGGTATCCACACTGGGCAATTCCTAAAGATATATGTCAGTTTGGGAAGCTAGATCATTTTCAAAATATTAATGCGCCCTAGGAGATTAAGGGGAAGGTTAGCCCAACGGGAGCAATAGTCTTTAAGGCAGCAGACCACAGGCTGGAGGTTGAGGCGCTGGAATGACCGCAGGTCCCCCGACACCCAGATTCTCGCTTGTCAAAATTACTGCTGCTGTCACTATTCCTGTCAGCCTTGCATCAGAAGGACCGTGCCCCTAGTAAACCATTGTGAACCATTGGGGCAGCCACCTCTTGTCCTGGCCCTGCTCTAACCCAACAGATGTATAAATATGTCAGTCCCTTTTTTCCATGGTAAATATATAGTAAACGTATCTAGGTTTAGTTGTTTTCGGTACAATAAAAAAATGGAAAAGAGTCTTTCCCCACATGCTTGACCCCTAACCTAAAAAAACTAAAAAAAAAAGATCAGGGAATTTTTTCCCTGTGTTTCTGTGGGGCAGCCCAGTAAAATGAATGGGCTGCCCTATACGCAGCATGCAGCCACACAGACGTGAACCAAGGGCTTGTTGAAATGCGAGGTCGGGGGCCCCACTGCAAGGGATACTTTTATAGTTGCCTGGAGTTGGACTTTAAGATAGATGCTGATTGATGACCATGCACAGCTGCTCCAGTTTTCCTATATTGCTCTCACAATGTGCGTTGTGGTGTACTGTGACGAAAAAGAATATCAGAAGCCTGGCTTGGATGACTACAAAAAATTAAACTACACAAATAAAGAATTATGCAGGAAGTTATGAGGAAATTTGGTATTTATACTGTATATGTCACAGCTAACAAAATAACGAAAGGTCCTGGATGGGAAAATGTTCACAGCCTGAGTATAGAAAACACGTTTTTCTGAGGAAAACAAATTTTCTTTGCTTACGTTTTTAATAAGCATCTGCTGTTTCACTCATATTTATGTAAAGATTTCTTACAGGTCACATCCGTTTAAACCATTTGCAGCTTTGCAATTTATGGTTTGGACGCTCTTGGTGAAATGGTACAAAATGCATTTCATTACTGTGTTTGTTAATAATCTCTTCCCATAAAATGAAAAATGAAGAACAAACATTGGAATCAGGCTCTGAAACCTCTGTATGTAAATGTGATTCTCCAATTATATACATGGATCACTGCTTTAATCTGCCTTTATAAATAGCCACTTCTACTACATGAAAAACTGGGTTTATTAATTATCAATCTGTTATTGTTCCCTTTGTCTTAGTACCGAGTTCTGTGGGCATATTATACAAACTGTGAAGAGCACAACTAGAAGGTCACACTCTCCTTTTTGTTAATCTGTTTTCTGCTCACTTTTTAATTAACAAGCAAATTGGAGGAACACGCATAAGGCTGAGGCTCAGATGTACACGCACAAATATTTATACCACTTCACATTACATAATGCAAAATGTTGGCTCACAATCTTTATAAAAGAATATCACATTATCCTCCTACAAAACATCGGGACTCTAAATGGAACTCTAAAAAGTCCACTGTCTATTGTGCAAATTGGAATATACAAAGTTGGGGAACAATGGGTCAGTTCACATGGTCTGTTGATGTTCTCTTCTAAGTGAAAAGAACTTAGCACAATCACTGCAGGAAATTGAATGTGCGCATAGCAGGTTTTGTACACTTCAACGCACAAAAGATATTTAAAGTGTTACTAAACTCACAACAGTAAACAGTAAAATCAGTCTGTATATGCAGTAAAACATGGTTGTTATACTCACTGTGGAACCTAAGGGGTTAATCCTGTGTGAATATGCCGCAGAGACCACTTTTATTTGAAAGTTAGGTTAAACAGTTTATTGATATTATTTATTTATTTTTACTCTGTATTCCAAAGGCTGTTTTTTTTTAACGTGTGACCAGCAGCAGAGGACTAGACACTCCTCCTGCTTATGTTTCCCTGCAGACAGGCTGGGAATTATCTGGGCAATGTGATTGTAGTATATCAATTAGGAAAAAGGTACTTAGATGTTATTTTTTATTAAAATATTACTGTGCCATCATCCACAAACAAAAATAGAAGGGATAATATCAATTAAAACAGTGTGGGCCAGATCCACAGACAGAGTACGCCGGCGTATCTACTGATACGCCGGGGGACTTTCAAATTACCCGCGTTGTATCTTTGGTTTGAATCCTCAAACCAAGATACGACGGCATCTGGGTTAGATACGACAGGTATATGACCTCGTACGCCTTTCGGATCTAAGATGCAATACTTCAGCGTCCGCTGGGTGGCGTTCACAACGTTTTGCACGTCGGGTATGCAAATTAGCTATTTCCGACGATCCACGAACATACGCGCAGCCGTCGCATTCTCTTACGTCGTCTCTAGTCGGCTTTTTCCGGCGTATAGTTAAAGCTGCTTTTTTGCGGCGTATAGTTAGATTTGCCATGTTAAGTATGGCCGTCGTTCCCGCTTCGAAATTTGAATTTTTTTTTTTTTTGCGTAAGTCGTCCGTGAATCGGGATGGACGTAAGTCACGTCTAAGTTTAAAAAATGACGTCCTTGCGACGTCATTTTGCGCAATGCACGGCGGGAAATTTAGAAACGGAGCATGCGCAGTTCATTCGGCGCAGGGATGCGCTTCATTTAAATGAATCACGCCCCCTAATCGCCGATTTGAATTCCGCCGCTAGAGATACACTACGCCGCCGTAACTTACGGCGCAAATTTGTTGTGGATTTGAAACAAAGCCAAGTAAGTTACGGCGGCATAGCGTATCTTAGATACGCTGCGCCGGTGCAGATCTATGTGGATCTGCCCCTGTGTGTTCACTTTAAATTCAGCAACTAAAGTGATAGTAAACATATGTTCATCAAAGTTTATAATAAATACTTGAAAATATAGTGATCAAATTCCTGTGCTTACTGTCAGATTACATTTTTTTTAATTTTTATTTTATTTTAAGTGTATTTTGTGCGTGTACTCGAGAGAGGAGCCAGACTGCAGGAGTTGGGAGTAGGCAGGCCTTCCCCAGAGGCAATCTGCCACCTTTCTCCATGCCCCGGGTGGCAATGGCGGGTGTGTGAGGGGGTCCTCCCACACAGCCCGCCCTACCTGCTCCGCTTTGAAGCCCAACGGGGCAGAGGGACTCCCTATAAGGGAGTGAGAGGATTTGCCCGCTCAACCAGCCCCATTAGTCCTTCGCCTCTCTTTTAGAGACCGCGTGGTCAAAGTGCGTGTGTTAACCCAATTTAGAGTGCGTGTGTAAGTGTGGTGGTTTTTGTGGGAGGGGGGTGGGCGTACTAAGCACAGGCTTACCTTGCATAGCACACCCACCGGGAGCCGGGCTGAGACCACCAAACTCAATTCACATGTAGCCGAGAGCGGGATCCGAACCTCTAGCTGCAGAGGTGAATGGCTTGTCAGCGCAGTGCCAATCGCGTTGAGCCACCGCAGCTCCCCGTCAGATTACATTTAAAGTAAAATTATGGCCTCCTATTAAGAAAAAGAAAAAATGTGCTGCAGGACCTAATTTTAGTATCCCACAAATACCCATTGAGCCTGCCAGTGATATCTACAGGCAGGCATAGCACAGCTTCCTGTGAGTGGGCAACAACAATGCTTCACTGCTCCTGCATTCAGAATTGCCACTCTCCTGTAGGTTGTGCCTGCTTGAACTACATTGGTATGGGATGTGGCTATCAGCATTATATCTGCTGATTCATAAACCTGTAGCTTGTCAATCAGCATCTGGCCACACCTAGTCCTGCCCACTACTTTCTGGATTGAAAACATTGCCTTTGTTGTTGAAACCACCCCCCAGTGTGAGCTGCAGTGTCTGGGATGAGAGCATATGAGATACCAATGAAGTAGAATTTGACTCAGTCAAGTTATATAAAAGAAGTGTTTTGTTTATTTGTGCATCATATAGTGACTACATTTAGGACTTATTTAGACTGTCATACATTGGATGTACTTTAACCGCTTAAGTAATGCCCCATGTACAATTACTGCAGCAGAAAGATTCCTTTCTCTTGGCCCTGGAGCACGCGTGCCACTGGAAATCCGATCCTGCTATGATTGGACACAGCAGGAGCCAATCGGTAGGTCCGGTAATTGTTCAGAGAGAGGCAGAACGGTGGTCTACCTATGTAAACAAGGCAGATCGCCATTCTGCTAATAAAAAACACATCTTATGTTTTTGCAAAGCAGGAACATGGATCTCTGTCTTTCTTCAGTCAAACCATCCCCCACACAGTAAGAAAGCACTCCCAGGGAACACTGTTAATCTTTTGACCGACTCTGATGGTCCCTAAAAAGTGTAATTTAGTGTCAGATTTGTCAGTCGCAATGTCACAGCCCCACTAAAAATCACTGATCGCCTCCATTACTAGTACAAAAATAAAATAAAAAGTCAATAAATGTATTCCATAGTTTGTAGACGCTTTAAACCAATCAATATACACCTATTGGGATTTTATTTGACCAAAAACATGTAGCAGAATACATATCGGCCTAAATTGATGAAGAAATTCGATTTTTTTTATTTTTTTATTGGATGTGTTTTATAGCATAAAGTAAATAATATATATTTTTTTCAAAATTGTCGATCTTTTTTTCTGTATAGCGCAAAAAATAAAAAGGTCATTAAATACCACAAAAAAAGCTCTATTTGTGTGAAAAAAGGACATTAATTTTATTTGGGTACAGTGTCGCGTGACTGTGAAATTGTCAGGAAACCTTCTGGAGCTGAAGTTGTTAAAGAGTATGTATGATTAAAATGTAAAATCTTATATTCATTTTCGCATTGTATTTCAATTCTTTCTAGCCTACTCTTATTAATCTGAATGACCTTAAAGTTTTGTAAACTAGCTCTGTGAAGAAGCCCAGACATTTACTTACTCCAATTATGTAACACATATTCACTGTGTCCTGTGAGTAGTCATTGCTGTGCCACACATTTCACAGAGCCTGCCTTCTGAACTACAGAGGTGCTAAGAGGAGGGGTTTCAGGAGGTGGAGTCAGTACAGCAGTCACTGCGTATCACTCTTGTATCACAAAACTACTGCAAGTGTCCCCTTCCATGTATGTATCGGCGTTACAGTGCCTAGCCCCACCCAATGCATTTTGACACACTGGACACCATGAGGAGTGGCGAAAAAAATATTAAGAAATCATATGACTTCCAGTGTGACAAAATGTGTTGGGTGGAGCTAGGCACTATAACGCTAATACACAAGCAGAAGGGGTCTGAATGACTGGATTTGTGATACATGAAGTTTTGCAGTGGTGTTGTGGTTGATAGACATTTACTGCAGGCCGTTTATCCTGAGTGCTGGGTTATGCACTTGCTTTTTTGAGTATGGTTTGTTCTCAACTTACTGTTTTAAAAAAGTTACATAATTGTGCTGTGAGATTTTTTATTTTTGCTTTAGTTGAAGGCCAACTTTACCTTTTATAAAATGAATAAATGCACATATTTTATGCAAGTAAAAAATGTGCCTTTAATTTTTTTTCTGGAACCTGCAGAGCATTGCACCCACAATCAGCAGATCACAGGTGCAATGTCAGGCTTTTGTAGAATCTCAGTATAGCTGTCTGCCTGTGCCTCCCATATGGGTAGACAGTTACTGGAGATCAAAGAAGTTACAGGAAGATCAGAGAACTACAAGAGCGCTCGCCAGCACCCTTGCAGTTCATTGAGAACTACAAGCCATCTGCCACAGTGGCAGACCTTTGTTGTAGTTCATTCATTCACAGATCGCTGTGAATAGATGATGCAGCCATGTGGGTGGAACTTTTTTTAAATTGTGACCGCGGGTGCAGGAAGAAGATTTCTCGTCTGCTGTCAAAGCGAGGGATCAGAAGGGAGCAGGCAGGTGCTCTTTGGTAACATGTTACACCCTAAATATGTCTGTAACATGTGACGTTACCAAAGAGAACTTATCATTTAACTGATCTATGAGGGAATAATAAAGGAACCAAGAAGGTATCCACCTCCCTGCCTATCTGGCAACATTTCACAGACCTGTTTGGCCATCTTGAGAGGTCAAACAAATCTGGTGAGTGATCCTCAACCATTGGAAATGCACCTTTAAGGCAAAGTGCTTTATAAAAGTGGAGTTTTCACACATCTCTGCTTCAAATGGACACATATTGTTATGAACCTTTTTGATGTATATGATTTTTTTAAGCACCAACACCTTATATCACTGGAAGGCCCCGTACACACGACCGGATCGATCCGCTGAAACTGGTCCGCCGGACCAGTTCCAGCGGACAGATCCGGTCGTGTGTAGGCCCGAGCGGACAATTTTCCGGCGGATCGGACAGTTTCCAGCGGATAAAAATTTCTTAGCATGCTAAGAAATCTGTCCTCTGGAAACCTGTCCGTCGGATGTGTTCGGTCGTCTGTACAGACTCACCGGACACGTCCGACCGACCGCCATCCCTCGCATGCGTCGTACTGATTCGACGCATGCGTGGAAGCATTGAACTTCCAGGGCCGCCCACGTCGCCGCATCATCGTCGCGGCGACGTCGCGGCCACGCCCCGCGTATTGTTTACGCGCGGATTTCTGTCTGATGGTGTGTACAACCATCAGACAGAAATTTCCGGGCGGACATGTCCGCTGAAAACGGTCCGGCGGACCGTTTTCAGCGGATTATTCGTCCGTGTGTACGGGGCCGAAGAGGTTACACACAATTTGCACTATTTGTCATTATAGTCACTGAATTAACTTGGGGTGTTATAACCAAATGTGTTATACTAAAATAAAGGTATTTACAAAGTGATTACAAGTGATGTAAAGAGAAAAATCAGTTTTTGAAGTGCCTGTTAGTTGTATTGTGCCTTTCCTTCTACCATTTATGTCCATATTCATCTAAAATCTCTCAAATAGTGGCGGGCAAAAATAAAACACCCACTGGGAAAACCTCCCTAAAGGGGACACATACAGACATAATAAAGATTGTAATTCTTCCCTACATTCTCTAAAAAGACATAAAAAACATAACACCTGGCTTTCGGTTCTTCAGTTCATCCTATAGCAGTATGTACAGTACCTAGAATCAGAGGCCTTATCCATAAACAGAATTTTTCACTGATGTTTGTAGCACTACCCCCAAAGGAGCTGCTGGTTTAGATTTGGGTTTTGCACGTTACCTTTAAGTTCGTTGTCTAGGAAAGAAAGTCTTTAGTAATTGCAATGTCCACTTAAGATGTAAAACCTTCAAATGTTGGTTTTATTTTTACTGCATAAACTTGTGAAGGAAGTAGAGAGTATAGAGAGAAGGGGAAGGTTCAGGTACGTGGTACACAATACACAAAGTAAGTATTCAAAGTCCCAATGTTCGCCACTCACTCCTGAGTGGGTATTGCTCACCCGGATAGACCCCTCTCACATGGCCTAGCAGCCGGAATGATGCACGGACAGTATAGAAACTCTGCCACAGACCGCTTGAGAAACAGAAAATGGATAGTGAGGAATCCTCTGCCACAGGTATAAGTTCCGAACTTCCTGCCTTACAGCAAAAAAGCCTTTAATCCAATCCAGCGGGCTGTAAGACAAATTGCATAGTGGATCCCTTTCCTTAACGAGGTCACCAGGCCTATCCCGAGACATTAGCTTGCCTTGCTTGGTCTCCTCCAGGGCAGGTCCTCCCCCGGTTTCCTTTGCTAAGAAGCTTCCACCGATTGGATGGACAGCTTGGGATCCCTTGTAGAACCATAGGCCCCAGCAAGCATAGCTGGCCTACCTGATAGGAACAGGAGGGCCACGAGGCGAAGGACCCTGGAAAACGGGGCACCACTCCCACTGGGCTGCTGCCGAGAAGGGTCACTTAACACACCATGGTTCGCCCGAGTTCCAACATGGGCCTGAGGTGGTAACACCACCTACAGGCAACAGGGGGAAATTTCTATCGAGCACAACCACAGCTATCGCAATGCTTCTTGTTAGCATGTGAACTGATTATACTGCTTCCTTTGTTTACACTTTAGCTCTGTTATACAGAGACTGCAAAAGCTTGACACCAGGTTACATTCAGGTAATTATATTACTTGCATAATTCAAAAATACATTTATTGATGCATTGATGATTACAGGGCTGATTTATTTGTGTACTTCTGCCTGGAGTTAAGCCTAAAGTAAAAGTTCAGATGCTTTGTAAAAAATATTCATGGTACAGAGGCTGTTTACTAAAACATTTTCCGCAAATGGTTTTCAATTATGCTAGCTGCAGATATTTTCAATTACCTTCTTGTCCATGTTTTTATTTATACACTTAAAAAGATGTGGAGGATGCTTATGCGTACACTGCTGGAATTTGCAGCCGATGTACTTACCCTGAAGATCCCCAGCTAAAGTGTCATTCTCCCTTTCCATCAGAACTAAAAAGGATTATACAGGTATAATACATTTAACTGATGTTTTTTTTTTACTACCTAAAAAGTTGGAACTGGAGGAAATAAAAAAAAAAAAAAAAAATGTAAAAATTTGTGAAACCAGAGCTATCTTTTATAGAAAAAACTTTTAGCTTCACTTTGAGATTCTTCAGTGTTGCCTTAATTGTATGGCTTACACTGTCTCTTGTGCTCCGTAGATTTATTCCACTGTCGCTCACTTCTTACTGAAGTGGAAACATTTTCACTTATGGAGTCATGTATCCCCAAAGTACAGCATCCAAATCCTTTCAATTAAATGTTTGCCTTAGACCTCGTACACACGACCAAGTTTCTCGGCAAAAACCAGCAAGAAGCTTGCTGTGTTTTTTTTTTTGCAGAGGAAACCGGTCGTGTGTACACTTTTCGACGAGGAAACCGTTGAGGATCTCGTCGGGCCAAAAAGAAAGCATGTCTTCTTTTTCCTAGACGGGAATGGGACAATTTGGCTCGCCGAGCTTTAGGCATGATATAGCAGACATGGCAAGGTTTATGTATTATTAACGCAGTCTGCAGCAAACCAAATTACTTGAGATGTATTGATAAATTTGGCAAAAAATAAATATCACAAGCTAGCATTGGTAGGAAATCATTGTATCTAGGGTAGTTTAGGGACACGTAAAAGTGTATTTTTTTAGTTTAGAAAAAACAACTGTATTAAAAAAAATTAAACAACCAGCAGCAATTGGTATTTATTTATTTTGTTAAATATCATTATTAAATAGTAATGTGTTGTTCTTACATTTCAGTTATGGATAATATTAAAAAAAATGCATGTTTATTACTGTATATGCAGCAAAACTGTATTACAATAATGCATTAAAGTGCTTATTCTCCATCTCCACCCCCACCCCATCACTATAAGGCTTCATTTCCACTGGCGTTTTTACAGCCACTTTTCTGAGCGTTTTTTACAGCTTAAAAACGCCTGTCCATGTTATTCTATGGCATCATGCCCACATAGACGTTTTTGAGCTGCAAATGGCATAGGCGTTTTTGAGCTGTAAAAAAAACGCAGGACCAGGGCGTTCTGAAGCTCCAGAGTAGAGCTGTAAAAATGCCAGACGTTAAAAAACGCTCAAAAACGCTCAAAAACATGCGAAAACGCGCGAAAACGTGCAAAAACACTCAAAAACGCGACCGCGGCATTTTTATATTTTTATAGTTTTTTTTTTTACAAAATAAACATGGACAGGCGTTTTTAAGCTGTAAAAAAGCCTAACAACAGTGGCTGTAAAAACGCCAGTGGAAATGAAGCCTTAAGAGACAGAAATTGCAGCTCCAGGCAGGTCTTGTTGGGTGCAAATCTTCTTCTCAGGAACTGAAGGTGCTAGCAATGCACATAGCAAATAAGAACAAAAGATGATCATCACTAGTGGAAGGTTTATTTTTTACGGGTACCCGCTCCCACTTCCACTCAGCTCACCTAGTTCATTCCACCCTTGCTGCCTACAATCTCCTGGGACCCATCAAAGGTCACAAAAGGCTGTGGGGCCATTCAGAAAGTGCAGTGTGTCTCGTGCATCCACAGCGGGGAGCTGGCTGTGAGCCAGCAAGAAGTCACAGCCAGCTTCCCACACTCAAGAAGATGGCCCCAGGGACCCAAAGACTGACAAAAAACCCGCCCAGGGTTGGTGAGTACTTTATTAAAAAACAGCAGCTACAGTATTTGTAGCTGCTGGCTTTAAAATTTTCTTCAATTGACCGGCGATCCTTTTTAAGAATGTTTTAATTGGGCAGGTCCATTTAAACTGGTGATACCATGTGTGAACATTCCATTGTTGGTGCTCAACATAACACATGTTCTGCTATAGGCTGGGCAGGAAGATGTTAATTTATGTTTTTACATTTTGACCACAGATATGCATTAAAGTGGTAGAAAGGTCAGATTTTTCACGTGTACCTATAGGTAAGCCTATGTAAAGCTTACCTGCGGGTACAGTGAATATCACTTACACTTGCACTATTTATGAGATATTCACATTGGCGGGAGCCAGCTACATCACTGAGAATGCACAGTGCGCTCTGTATTCAGGGCAGGCTGAATGTGCCATTGCCATTTGTATGCACTGTTTATATGCATATTCAGATTTTATGATCACCTTTTAAATTGTATCTTGACAGTTTTTTAAAATAAAGAATTAAGAAAATCTTTTTTTTTTTTTTTTTTATTGTTAAAGGGGTTGTAAACCCTTGTGTTTTTTCACCTTAATGCATCCCTAGGCATTAACCTGCCTGGCGGTGTTCCCGAGTGTGAGCGAGCAGGACCTCGCTCGATTCACACAGTGCCTCCGTGTGACGCCGATCTCCGTTCCCTGCGACGTTACGACGCACGGGGACGGAGAACGGCGCCAAATTCAAAAAAGTAAACAAACACTATACATACAGTATACTGTAATCTTATAGATTACAGTACTGTATGTAAAAAAAACACACCCCCCTTGTCCCTAGTGGTCTGTCCTGTGTCATGCATGTCATTTTATATAATAAAAACGTTTCTTTCTCCCTGCAAACTGTAGATTGTCCATAGCAACCAAAAGTGTCCCTTTATGTCAAAAATAGTTTTAGATCAGCTAAAAAACAGCGATAATAAATTATAATCACTTGCAGAATTGTGTGATAGCGATTTGTGGGGAAATTCGTCATAAAAAAATAAAAATAATGACAGCAACAATTCTGCAACTTAGCAAATTTCAGTGATTTTGATTTGATTACATTATTGAATAATTTTTATTATAATTATATTATTATTTGTTATAATTATTTATAATTATTTATTATATTATAATTTATAATTTTGTTTTTAAAAAAATGTCATACCCGGGATGCCTATTAGAAGCTTGTTTGGTCAGATTTAAGTGAGTTATTTCTAAAAATGACAGACCTACAATATAAAACGCCAAATTTCCTTGCAAATAATGGTACCGCTTTCAGCATGTTTTTTCTGAAAGAATCATACCGCCAGGGAGGTTAAGGTGAAAAAGCTTCTGTCACTGAGCAGCACCCCGTTTTGATCACCTGAGCCCGTTTGTTCCCATGCCAGAGATGCGCACAACCTCTCTGATCAGGGTCTCAGCTCTTGATTGGATAGATTGGATAGATTGTTAGCAGCGCAGCCATTGGCTCCCGCTGCTGTCAATGAAATCCAATGATGCGGGCGCCGAGAGGCAAGTCCAGCTTTCTGTGCCTATGGACGCAAAAGATGGATTCAGGAGCGTGCCCTCACAGGTACCCCCAAGGAGAGCGCTTCTCCTAGGTGGTTTCCCAATGTAGGGAGGAGCTACTAGCACCACTGGGGGGACTCCAGAAGAGGAGGGATTGGGGCCACTCTGTACAAAATGAACTGCACAGTGGAGAAATTAGGCAGTCCTAAACAGGTACAGGACAGGTAGTGGGGCATTTTTTTTATTTATGCAGGGAATGCATTAATATATATAAAAAAATATATATTTTGGAACAAGAAGTTTAAAATGTATCTATCTTAACAAATGTATACTGTATCAGCAATGAATCGGCTGATTCATTTGTTCTGCTCCTTAAATGACTTCAGGCACTTGAATACATACTGTATATTATATACTGTAAGACTCAGAATAAACATATATATTAATGTTATATAGAGAAATGTGAACTACGGGCTTTTAAGTACGCTAGCGTACATAGAGTACACTGGATACAATGGTCATTACATTACTGATACAATGATATTATAGCAACAGTAATGTGTACATTGAATTGGTCCAGTCTCATTACAGTTGTGTCATTTTAAAACAGTGAAGAGTTGTTGGAGTCTTGTATATTGTTTGCTTTTAATTGATGTGCAAATAAAAATGCATTACAATTGAATTATGAGTATTTGCACTGTTTCTTTTATTTCTGTTTTATTTATTTTTTTATTTTTTTCATAACAGGATTCCACAAGAGGTCCCCAGGGGTTCCACCACCACTGCCGCGGATTTATATCTGCCCAACAGTTGCTTTATTTTTTCACCACTGTAGAAATGTGTTCTTAGGAAACAAAGCCTGTGAATGCAATTACATGGAAATATTTCAGTGAATAGAATATTTCTGGTTTAATTAAAGTGTAGCTGGTGTTTTATACATTCTTTAGAAATAGATAAGTCAATCACAGATAACGACAGCAAAGTGTCTAGCATTTGTCTGGTAAACAACATTAAGTTTTGATTAGAGTATTTCGTAAACAAATGACATTTGTTTCATCAAGCAGTGTTTGCAAGAGACCTTTTGAAGACACTAGGACAATTGCATAGTATGATGCACTGTAAACAATTTTCTAAAATAAGACATATTTGCAATTGTTCCTATTATGAAGAGAAAGCATTAGATCCAAACATTGCTAGAAGTGAAAAAATCAACATAAATACAAACACATTAATATCACAATTAAAATGATCTATTTATGTATAAAAGTGCATAAAGTGCTGATAAAGTGCAAAAAAAGTCCTGTATAGTCCAAATTACACATGTATATTACCGGTAATTCCTCCACCAACGACTCAGATTGTTGCCAGACTCTTCCCAGTGTAAAGAACCACCACCTCATGAAATGAGCACTCTGCACATCAGCACTAAAGTCTCTGCTCCAGTCATGACACTGCATAATAATGGTCAGCAGCTGCTTTCTACGTGTGCTCAACTTAATAACTGAATTCCAGAGTTGAAGAATAAAACTTTGAATAAGATATAATGCCAAAGCTCTATCAAAATAATGGAATTCACATTCAGTTAAATTCACAAGTGAGAGGGAAATGTTTCAGGTTAGATATTTGTGATGGGTTATGGAACCACAAGCAAGAATTTACAAGGCTGCTTATGCGATGAACCAAAGAGAATGTTAAGAGGGCTTACAAGAGATCGATCGATACAATATCTGATCAAAAGGATGTTTTGGATTGAGAGAGCGTGTCTGTGTTCGATAGGGCATCTTCTGACTGAGATCTTTTTGGAAGAGAGAACTATTATGTCCTTGAGAAAGAGAGACCTAGGGCCAGATTCTGAAAGGACTTACGACGGCGCAGCACCATGTACGCCGCCGTAAGTCCTAATCCGACCCGTTGTATCTATGCGCCTGATTCTTAGAATCAGTTACGCATAGATATCCACTAGATCCGACAGGCGTAAGTCTCTTACGCCGTCGGATCTTAACTGCATTTTGTTTTTTGATCGCTAGGTGGTGTTTCCGTCGAATTCCGCGTCGAGTATGCAAATTAGCTAGATACGCGAATTCCCGAACGTACGCGTGGCCGACGCAGTAAAGTTACGACGTTTACGTTAGGCTTTTCCCGGCGTATACTTGCCCCTGCTATATGAGGCATAAGTGCGGCGTATAAATATGTATGGCCGTCGTTCCAGCGTCGAAATTTGAAAAAGTTACGTCGTTTGCGTAAGTCGTCCGTGAATAGGGCTGGACGTCATTTACGTTCACGTCGAAACCAATGACGTCCTTGCGGCGTACTTTGGAGCAATGCACACTGGGAAATTCCACGGACGGCGAATGCGGCGTTCCGCAAAAACGTCAATCACGTCGGGTCACAGTAGTTTTACATAAAACACGCCCCCCCTGATCCAAATTTGAATTAGGCGGGCTTATGCCGGCCGATTTATGCTACGCCGTCGCAACTTACGGAGCAAGTGCTTTGAGAATACAGCACTTGCCCGTCTAAGTTGCGGAGGCGTAACGTAAAACGGATACGTTACGCCGCCGCAGAAATACGCCGATGACTGAGAATCTGGCCCCTAATCTTTTTTTTTTTTTAAAGGGTACATTTTATTTATTTTGAGAGACCTAGGGCTAGATTCTCAAAGGGCTTACGACGGCGCAACGCCATTTGCGCCGTCGTGAGTCCTAATCTGGCCTGGCGTATCTATGCGACTGATTCTTAGAATCAGTTACGCATAGATATCCATTAGAACTGACAGGCGTAAGGCTCTTACGCTGTCAGATCTTAGATGCATTTTTTTTCCCGCCGCTAGGTGTCGCCGACGTCGTTTTCCCCGTCGTCTATGCAAATTAGCTATTTACGCCAGATTCCCGAACGTACGCGTGGTCGACGCAGTGAATTTACGACGTTTCCGTAGCTTTTGCGACGCGTAAAGTTGCCCCTGCTATATGAGGGGCAACCAATGTTAAGTATGGCCGTCGTTCCCTCGTCGAAATTTAAAAAAGTACGTCGTTTGCGTAAGTCGTCCGTGAATGGCGCTGGACACCATCTACGTTAACGTCAAAACCAATGACGTCCTTGCTACGTCATTTAGCGCAATGCACGTCGGGAAATTTTAGGGACGGCGCATGCGCAGTACGATCGGCGCGGGAACGCGCCTAATTTAAATGGTCCACACCCCCTACCTGGATCATTTGAATTAGGCGGGCTTGCGCTACGCCGCCGCAACTTTACAGGCAAGTGCTTTGTGAATCAAGCACTTGCCCGTAAAACTTGCGGCCGCGTAACGTAAACGAGATATGTTACGCATAGTTTAACGCCGATCTACGAGAATCTGGCCCCTAATCTTGATTGAGAAATTGCCCTAGTTAGAAAAGTGAGTGATCATTCCTTTCCTCTCTGAACTTCCCCTTTTATTCACAAAATTCCCTTATCTAAGGACTAGCTTAGAAAGTGTAGTTCAGAATATTTACCCCCATCTGATTGGAAGGCACTTCTATTGATTAACCTAATGTTTTTATGTGCTGACTGTACCTGTCCACCAGATGGTGCTCTAAGACTAGGAATTCTGGAAATAAAATTGTATTTAATCAAGTCAACCCTATATGAGGCATTGCATTTTTATCCCTGGGTTAAATTTAGATGTAGCACCCTTATAATAGAAGGAATGCACGTGTCCCTGGTGTGGATAATATTATTTGTAATGTTAATTTGTACTGTTCTATCATTTTAATTTATCCAGAGATCAATTTTGATGTAGTAATTATTAATCTTTAGAACATATGGATATATATCTAATCATCATTCTCCATCTCACTTCTGACTTATTCATATTATAAAAAACATACTTAGGGCCAGATTCACAGCCGAGATACGACGGAGTATCTCAGATACTCCGTCGTATCTCTCAGAGTATCTATGCGACTGATTCATAGAATCAGCTATGCATAGATAGCCCTTAGATCCGACAGGTGTAATTGTTTTACACTGTCGGATCTTAAGATGCAATACCGCGGCCGGCGCTGGGGGGAGTTTGCGTCGTAAACCAGCGTCGGGTATGCAAATTAGGAGTTACGGCGATCCACGACGGATTTTTGCGTTCGCTACGTCGCCGCTAGTCTAGTTTCCCGTCGCAAAGTTAGTCGTCGTTTTTGGTGCCTTAACTTTACACAGCATTTGTATTGCTGTATAAAGTATGGCCGACGTTCCCGCGTCGAAATTTAAAAATTCACGTAGTTTGCGTAAGCCGTCTGGGAATACGTAATTATGCTACGCGCGTCGCCGTTCGAAAAAATGACGTCACTTCGCGCAAAGCACGGTGGGAGTTACGAACCGGAGCATGCGCAGTAGGTCCGGCGCGGGAGCGCGCCTAATTTAAATGGCACACACCCATTTGAATTGGCCCGCCTTGCGCCGGAGACCGCCGGCGTAGTTTTCATCGCAAGTGCTTTGTGAATCAGGCACTTGCGATGAAAACTTGCGGCGGTGTAACGTATCTACGATACGTTACGCCGCCGCACTTTTACCTGAATCTGGCCCATATTTCTTATTTTGAGTATTACGATCATACATATACATGGTACCATTATTATTTTCACCATTGAGTCCTTTAGATAATATGAGGTTCTATGTCTTGGTATACTAACTTGAAAAGTGTTTTAACATGTGTTTTGATTTTTCTTTCCAATTCCAATTATGTCCTTGTGGGCTAAAATAGTTTTGTGTTGATCAGAAATGGTTTATAGTTTAAATAGTGAGTTAAAGTCGTTTGACAATGATTTGACCTCTTTCTGCATTTTTTTTATTTTTTGAGAAGATCCATAGAGTCCTATTATAATACTGATTTGATGTGCACCATCGTAGTTTGTTAGCATTTCTCAACAAAGAAATAATGAAAGTCTATGACATTAAGATGAACATGCAAAAATCTTCTGATGATGCCCAGTTTTTTGATGTAAGTATAATATTTTGGGATTTTATAAATAAACCTTGCAGTACTGATATACTCTTTTCCCTTTATTGCCATTCGCTTAAAAAAATGGATGTCTGATCACCGTGAAAGCTTGGAAGGATCTAGGACACCTTAAATGCTTTTGAATATATATTGGTGGAAGATAGGAGTCGTCCCTATATAGTGGCAACACACCCCAGTTCCAACCAGTGACGAGAGATACAATTCTAAATATACTTACAGGCATATTTAAAGCTTCTTTCTGGTGTGGGGACCCAGGAGGGGAACACGGAAAGTCACGGAGAACCATTTCAACTTTTCACAAGCTCAGCACACCACATTGGATGGACTTTATATGACTTCACTTTATTTGTCTGCACTTTAATTACACTGAGCACTTTATTATATTATGCTAGAGACTGTATTGCTTTAAGTTACAGGAGGAGCGCTGAGTTTAATATTCATACATTTTACATATAAAAAGTGTTGTTCCTCATCAGGTGGATAAATAGACTTTGTATCTTCCAAGTTATAAACCGAGTTTATAAACCAGGCCATTTTTTGCGATACGGCACTGCGTCGCCTTAACTGACAATTGCGTGGTCATGCAACATTGTACACAAACAAAATTGATGTCCTTTTTTCCCCACAAATAGAGCTTTGTTTTGGTGGCATTTGATCA
Source organism: Rana temporaria (assembly GCF_905171775.1). Classification (NCBI taxonomy): domain Eukaryota; kingdom Metazoa; phylum Chordata; class Amphibia; order Anura; family Ranidae; genus Rana; species Rana temporaria. The sequence goes on along the minus strand of NC_053492.1, from coordinate 203,159,009 downwards.
CTTCTATGTTTTTTGTTTTTTGCTCTATAAACAAAATAAACAGTGACAATTTTGAAAAAAAAAAAACTTTATTTTTTAGTTTGTGCTATAATAAATATCCAAAAAATAAAAGTAAAAATAAATTTCTTTATCACTTTAGGCCACTATGCATTCTTCTATATATTTTTGGTAAATTTTTTTGCAATAAGTGTATATTGATTGGTTTGTGCAAAAGTTATAGGGGTAGATTCAGTATTTTTGTGCGGGCGTAACGTATCCTAATTACGTTACGCCTCCGCAACTTTGACAGGCAAGTGCAGTATTCACCAAGCAAAGTTGCGGTGGCGTAGCGTAAATAGGCCGGCGTAAGCCCTGCCTAATTCAAATGTGGAAGATGTGGGCGTGTATTATGTAAATGTATTGTGACCCCACGTAAATTACGCTTTTTCCGAACGGTGCATGCGCCGTCCGTGAAAGTATCCCAGTGCGCATGCTCCAAATTAACCCGCAAAAAGCCTATGCTTTCAACGTGAACGTAAATTACGTCCAGCCCTATTCGCGAACGACTTACGCAAACGACGTAATCGACGGAAAATTTGACGCTGGCCCGACGTCCATACTTAACATTGGCTGCGCCTCATATAGCAGGGGTAACTTTACGCCGGAAAAAGCCTATTGTAAACGGCGTATCTGTACTGCGTCGGCCGGGCGTACGTTCGTGAATAGGCGTATCTAGCTGATTTACATATTCTAGGCGTAAATCAGCGTACACGCTCCTAGCGGCCAGCGTAAATATGCAGTTAAGATACGACGGCGTAGGAGACTTACGCCGATCGTATCTTAGCAACATTTAAGCGTATCTCAGTTTGAGCATATGCTTAAAGTTGCGACGGCGCGGATTCGGACTTACGACGGCGTATCTACAGATACGCCCGTCGTAAGTCTTTCTGAATCTGGCCCATAGCGTCTACAAAATAGGATATATATTTATGAAATTTTTAGTCTAAATATTTTTTTCTACTAGTAATGGCAGTGATCAGCTATTTTAAGCAAGACTGCGACATTGTGGCGGACAGATTGGACACTTTTAAAACGTTGCTGTTGTAACAGTTGGGTGGGCTCAACCTATTTTGAAGCCTATTAGAGCCTATGGCTTTAATCAGGTGCTTCAAAAAAACACCCCCCGCTGTAATTCAGATGCCCGGCATCCTAAAAGGAGTCAGATGCCTGAATAGGGGGTGGCCGCGGCATCCATGGATCCATTCATGCTATGCATGAATCTATCCATTATTCATATAGAGGGTGACGAGGACAGAGGGGGTAGCGCCCGGGCGCCCCTAACAGATGGCCCCAAGTGTCCGCATTGACTTTGGGAGGTTTAACTAGAACCACAAGCGAGTCAATGGCTGGTGCTGAGAGTGCTTGGGGCACAGAGAGAGTTAACAATGGTGACCGGGGGGGAGGGGAGAGGAGGAATATGTGTCCCATGGCCTGAATCTGTGCATGTTTTTTATGTGAGCTTGGCAGAAGAATTGGTCACCTACCTGAAGCTCCGTTCGATAGCTGGGTAACTCTGCTGCATGTACCTTTCACGTGTCTGCTATACAGAGTGATGCTCACCCACAAACACATTTTATTATTGGTTTAAATATTTCTATATAGAAAAGTCAATTTAAATAGTAATACTGCACCTTGCAGCAATTGAAAGCATACAAGCTACTAATGCAAGTACTTCCAACACAGGTTTGCAGCTGTAAGATATGCCATTTTTTTAACATCTGTTTTTTTTGTGTGTGTGTGTGAAAAACAGCAAGAAGAGACTTCCATCATCTCCAGCAGGTGTGTTCCAGGATCACCAAATGGTAAAAGGGACTGGAGTGCACGCACCTGTACAGTATAGCAATGGCTGGATGAAAAACTGAACTACTCAGCAGAGTTTGTTCCCTACATCTTTGAGCGGGCGTAACGTATCCTATTTACGTTACGCCTCCGCAACTTAGACGGCAAGTGCAGTATTCTCAAAGCACTTGCTCTGTAAGTTACGGCGGCGTAGCGTAAATAGGCCGGCGTAAGCCCGCCTAATTCAAATTGTGAACAGGTGGGCATGTGTTATGTAAATTAACCATGACCCGACGTGATTGACGTTTTTAACAAACGTAATTTACGTGGACATATCCCAGTGTGCATTGCTCTAAATACGCCGCAAGGACGTATTGGTTTTGACGTGAACGTAAATTACGTCCAGCCCCATTCACGGACAACTTACGCAAACGACGTAAAATTTTCAAATTTCGTCGCGGGAACGACGTCCATACTTAACATTGGTACGCCACATGTACGCCTCCTATAGCAGGGGTAACTTTACACCGGGAAAAGCCTAACGTAAACGGCGTATCTGTACTGCGTCGGCCGGGCGTACGTTTGTGAATTCGCGTATCTAGCTGATTTACATATTTCTAGGCGTAAATCAGCGTACACGCCCCTAGCGGCCAGCGTAAAATATGCAGTTAAGACCGACGGCGTAAGAGACTTACGCCGGTCGGATCTAATACAAATCTATGCGTAACTGATTCTAAGAATCAGGCGCATAGATACGACAGCTCTCATTCGGACTTCCTTTGAGAATCTGGGGATATCAGTTTTCCTGCAGGTTTTTGTCTTCAGGTTTACCAAAACCATGTAGTGCAAGGGCCTGCCTGATTGCATACGAATTGAAACTCTTAAGGTTTGACCTCCAATTATATGCTTTTGGTAAATCTGAAGACAAAAACCTGCAGGAAAACTGATAGAGTGTATGGGGCTTTACTGTTTCATTTTTGAGTGGAGTATTTTTAAAGCAAACAATTTTCTTAATGGTGTGTGAAAAGCTGGATTTTGCCTGCAAGCAAGTTTGTCCCACCATTTACACTGCGTTTCTTATGTAATGCTGAGCTTTAGAGGAGCATTTTGGCCACTCTTTAACAAAGTACATTGTACATTTTGCCAATTCTTATTGCTCTCTAATCTCTTACATAGAAGATTGGATAAAACCCACAACTAAACTGCCTCTAGGTAGAAATAGAAAACGAATGTGGCCCACTTCCACACATATTTCTTCTACAGCCATAAATGAGCCAGAAGCTTCCTTCAGCCATTTCAATGAATTAAAGAACCCTGATTTCTTACATAAGGGATTTAAAAGAACAGATCTACTACAGCGTTGCCAAGTTCTATGAAAGATGCACTAAAGTCACGTAACATGGATGGCTCAGCTGAAATGTTCTATAACATTGAGCACACAAGACTGCCTGGGCAATGTGCCATCTCTCAGCAGATGGCGTTAGGTGTCGGTCTCTTTCTGTGGATAAAATAAAGTTTGGAGATCACAGATTCCTAAAAACTGAGTCTGACGTGCAATAAACGTTTATCATTTGTGTTGTTTATCTGGGCAAGCTCTAGGCAGCAGAAACACCTGTAACAAAGCAATAAAAACCTGTCAGGCAAACAAATATGTAAATAATTAGAAATGATACATTTGTATTCAGAAGAGATACTGACTGGGAATAATGTTAACTTATCTCCCAAGCAGAATTCTGTGATAGGTGCTTTGGAGCCGATGTGTCTCGGCCTGACATTTATCACCTGCCGGTTTATTTAAAGACATGGCACATCTTGCGACGGGGTTCTAGCGTCTGTACCTATTATACACATGCTGCCACTTGATATGAAATAAAGCTTTACCCTCATGTAGAACGCTGATGCTGCAATATATTCCATAGATTTGTAGCATAGTTCTCCTTATTCCAGGAAACGAAAATGAAAGAATCAGCAAAATTCAGTATCTCATATCCATCCAGTCATATATAACATGATACCTGATTTGGTGTTACAAGCTGCTACCCTTATGGCCCGTACACACAATCTGAATATCGTACGAAAACTATCATCCGAGGAAGAATTGTACGATTTTCGGATCATGTGTACACTACTTTCGAGAGCCGATCACGACAGTTCATGCGATATTATTCGATCGGACAAGCACCAAAAATTACCTTGTATGATACCATATCGTACGATTTTGCTTTAGTCAGGATAGTTGTCGTCCGAAAATACAATACAAATACATTACAACACATGATATCACTCCCGATTTATTTTTTCTGTCGTACTAGAATTTTTGTGACTTTAATAACCTATTAAATTTCTACTTGCGAATATTAAGCGAAAAAAGTCATACAATCTGTCGTACGATATTCGGATGGTGTGTACGGGCCAGTAGCACACTGTTAATTCATTCAGTGGTGACTTTATCAGGTACACCTGCTTATTGTTTCAAAAAGTAAATCAAGTAAATTCAACGCAATACACAGCAGATGATCAAGAAGTTCAGTTGTTGACTGACCATATATTAGGCCTTTCACACACGGTCGATCCATCCGATGAGAATGGTCCGACGGACCGTTTTCATCGGTTCACCGCTGAAGCAGCCTGATGGTCTGATGTGCGTACACACCATCAGTTCAAAATCCGATCGGGTCAGAACGCGGTGACGTAAAACACACGACGTGCTGAAAAAAGCATGCGTCGACTTAAATTCTGAGCATGCGCGGGTTTTGAACCGATGCTTTTGTGTACTAATCATCGGTTTGGACCTATCGGTCAGCTGTCCATCGGTTCGATTTTAAAGCAAGTTCTAAAATTTTTGTCCGAAGGACAAAAGACTGATGGGCCATACACATGGTCGGTTTGGACCGATGAAACTGAACTTCGGTCCGTTTTCATCGGTTTGGACCGATGCTTTTGTGTACTAACCATCAGTTAGGACCTATCGGTCAGCGGTCCATCGGTTCGATTTTAAAGCAAGTTCTATCATTTTTGTCCGAAGGACAAAAGACCAATGGGCCGTACACATGGTCGATTTGGACCGATGAAACTGAACTTCGGTCCGTTTTCATCGGTTTGGACCGATGGTGTGTACTACAAAACAAAAAATGCATGATCTGAACACAGAACCATGGAATAACTGTTGGTGGTAAACAATCTTCTTTGAAAATGTTGGTGCCCTGGAATTTGATGCATCACAACCTTAGTGTTCACCGAGAATTGTGCAAAAAAATCCAGTGAAGTCACTGAAAACTCCTTGGTAGTAATGGCACATACATAAGTTCAGAAAATCTTATGAAAAATACTGCTTTGGAAGCGATCGTACGATAATCTGATCGTTAGCACACAGCTTTGGAGAGCCAATCACGAGAGTTCATTCCAATTTTATGGGATGGGACAAGCAGAGCAATTTTAATTGTATGATACCAGTTCGTACGATTTTCAGTACAGTTGTTTAAAAATACAATACAAATATAGTACAGCACATGACATCACTTTTGAATTTTTATTCTGTCGTACAAACATTTTCTTCACTGTAGTAAACTCTTGATTTTCGATATGAGACTAGCATGCAAAACAAAATTGTGTGTACCAGGCATTGGACAGGTTGGGGGTAAATGTCCCTATTTGGTAAAGGTGAAAGGAAGTTCACGACTGAGCAAATAACCACTGTTTGCAAAAAAAGATATGCAAAAGGGCATCTATCAATGCAAAACAAGGTAAAACTTGAATAAGACAGCCTAAAGGAGAGGAGGACCATTTAACGTTCATCTCCTGTCAGCTAAAGCAGAAAAAATAAGTTGCACTAAGCCAGTGATCACCAAAAGTGGATGGAAGACTGGAAAAATGTTGTTTAGATTGATAATTATTGATTTTTGTGAGTATTTAGAGTACATTATTATATGAGATGAGTTGAAATGGAAGATCTGCATCATTAAAGCGGTGCTCCAGGCTCCTTCAGAAAAAGTTTAAAGCCAGCAGCTTCCAATACTGTAGCTGTTGACATTTAATATTAGGACAGTTACCTGTCCACGAGACCAGCAGTGTCTTCAACCAAGCCAATTTTTCAATTGGCTCTCAGATGCTGCCGCCGTCATCTCAAAAAAGAGAAGCTCGTACTGCACACGTGCAAAACATGCTGTGCTTCGTGAATGGCCTGGCGGGGGGGGGGGGGGGGAGGAGGAGGGGGGCCGAACTTCTGGATCACTTCACCGCAGCAAAGTCAGCCAGAAGTGGGAGAGCGGGTACCTGTCAAAACCAGGTACCCTCTCCCCCCTGAAAGGTGCCAAATGTGGCAGCGGAGCGTGGGAGGAGGCAAATAGGCTGAGCTTCCCCTTTTGGGTGGAGCTCTGCTTTCAAGGTCAGGGTTTCCCAACTAGGGTTCTTCCAGAGGTTGCTAGGATTTCCTTGAGCAATGAAGAGTTTCTAACTCCCAATTACCACTCAGTAACTTTTTAAATAATGTATTTATAAAAATATATTTTTTTAATTGTTTATTCAGTGTTTGGGTAACAAGACAGTCTATTTCCTCTATTGCTCTCTGGCGACCAATTGAGTGGTCTTCGGTTTCAGTTTATTGTCATAACAGGATAATGGTACCCCTCTCTTAAAATCTCTATTTGAGGCCTCGCTATTTATTTCCCAGTAATCACTGATATCATTTTAGCTGGGAAATCTTCCCACTGGTCAAGAAAGTAACGGTGTTCTTCCCCTATAAGCCACCAATGGGGGGAAGGACCACTGCAATTTTTACTGTTTGTTTTTCTTTTCTGGTCATTAATATTATTTATACCATTTCTGAATTATTACTAAAACATTGTTCTAGAGAGTAGGGCCTACTCAGTAGGCAGATGATCTGCATGTTGTTTTTCACAGCACAGACTCTCCAGCAGAATCTATTAGTTTCCATGCATAAGACAAACCACTTAACACTTGCAGGGATGATTAAAATGATCATCTTTTATTTACTCATCTAAAAAAATCTATCTCAAAAAGAAAAAAAAACTGTTTGCTGTAACTGATGTTGAGCTGGAGTTTGACTTAAATTTTTAGCATAATCTGCTAATACATATTATACTACTCTCCCTCCAGACTGACAATGCTGCTGTCTGCTGTTCCTCCTTTTCTCATTCTTCCAGAGTTATATCTCACTAATACAGGAGGTGTGTTACTGGCCATAGCACCAGGTGAAAACAGAGTGAAAAAGCCAAAAAAAAAAAAAAGGATGCAGCCACCACATCTAATGATTGGTAAGCTGCAATATAATACATTTTTGGTTTTGGGTTTAATACTGCTTTAAAAATGCCAGGCACGCTACATCCTTTTATTCCTATATTTTTTTATCTATTTTTAAAATTTACTGACCACATAAATGTATCACGAGCTAGAGATGTTATAGTTTAGCAGAGGTTCCCCAAGACATGAAAATAATTTCAATGGTTCCTCTGTATTGTGTATTGAAAAAGGCTTCCATGATTCTGAGAATGAACATCTACGCTCTACTGTGTCCTGGAGGCTATTAGGGACAAACAAAGGTAAACAATATGGGGGTATATTGGGCAGGCTTTGGGGTGCCAGCAGAGGTCTACATGTGTGCAAATCACATCACAATGTATTTAAAAAAAAAGGCACATTGTAATATACTGGGGCCCCTTGTCTACATGGGCTATTTTACTCATAAGGTGGACCTTATCAAACTGCTTTTATCTGACTGGGTGTTTAAAGAGAAGTCAATAGGTAGATTAACTTCTGTTCAACTTCAGTGGCCACACATGGATTTACATTTGTCTGGTCCCTGCTGAACCAGCTAAGTCCATCTATGGTCACCTTGAATAATCCTAACAGACTGCTACCACTTTGTGAAATACTGGTATGAATGTCCATTGCTGCTAAATAATCCCAGGGCCAGACTCTATGGAATATATATATAAATTTAAATGATATAATTGAACCACAGTTCATGGACTTTGTGGGCACAACTACAGCAGGTAAAATAAAATACGAACTTTATTGATGGATATTAAAAAATAGTTTCATTAAAAAAAACAATCAAATTTAAAAACATAATTGAATTCAGCACCATATATGGATATATGATAATATAGTGTTAGAATAAGGGTATGAATCCCAATTGATGGAGAACTCCACCATCCCTTTACAACATGTTTTGTGCATTCTGCTTCTTCGGGAGTGAAGGGTGCTAACATAAAATTGCTACCTAAAACAAAAATACAAACAACGGTGCTGATTTAATAAAAATGTAACTGTTTAATGCAAATACAATAGAGATCGGTCAGAGACAACATCCCAAGTGTGTCCTGCCGCGCAATCAGATATAATAAACATTGAGTCTGGATGCATATACCATCAGTGCTTAATCACATAGGGGCAGATCCACAAAGAAAGTACGACGCGTAATTTCAAATTTCCCGCGTCGTATCTTTGATTTGAATCCTCAAAACAAGATACGACGGCATCTGGGTTAGATCCGACAGGCGTACGTCTTTGTACGCCTTCGGATCTTAGATGCAATTCTTCGGCGTCCGCTGGGTGGTGTTCCCGTCGTATTCCGCGGCGAGTATGCAAATTAGCTATTTCTGACAATCCACGAACGTACGAGCGGCCGTCGCATTCCTTTACGTCGTTTCTAGTCGGCTTTTTTCGGCGTATAGTTAAAGCTGCTATCTGGTGGCGTACGCAAAGTTAAGTATGGCCGTCGTTCCCGCGTCGAATTTAAATTTTTTTATTTCGCTTGCGGAATTCGTCCATGAATAGGGCTGGACGTAATTTACGTTCACGTCAAAACCAACGACGTCTTTGCGACGTCATTTAGAGCAATGCACGGCGGGAAATTTAGGGACGGCGCATGCGCAGTTTGTTCGGTGCGGGGACGCGCTTCATTTAAATTAAACACGCCCCCTACTTGCCGCATTTGAATTCCGCGCCGTTACGTCGCGAGAGATACACTACGCCGCCGTAACTTACAGCGCAAATTCTTTCTGGATTCAAAGATTAGAAAAGTAAGTTACAGCGGCGCAGCGTACCTCACATACGCTGCGCCCATGCAAATGTACGAGAATCTGCCCCATAAAGTGTGAATCTAATGAGAGGAAAGAAAAGAAAATTAGTCTCTGCGATGAGTCATACGGTTGTGTGTGAAAATTTCAGCTTGAGGTATTGATGACGGTAAACAGGCTTATTTTAACATGCTGTGGATAAAACATGTAAAAAGGAGCACAGTAATCCACTTGCTGTTTCAATATTGTATATAATAAACATTTACCTAAAAAAAAAAAAAAACTTTTTTGGACCAAAACAAGAAAAGGAAATTTTTACAAAACCACCATACATTACCTTCAAACAAAGGTACCATATTTATCGCGGTATAACGCACTCCCGCGTATACCGCGCACCCCTAAATTTGCCCCGAATCCTGTGGAAAAAAAGTTTTTTTTGTACTTACAGTTTTGGTGTCTTGCGCGGCGTCCATCGGCGGCCTTGTCGGGTCCGGCGTCCGTCTGCGGCTTTAGGTGTTCTCTTCGTCGGGTACGGGTCCTTCTGCGGCTTCCGGGGGTCCTCTTCGTCAGGTCTGGCGTCAGTCTGCGGCTTCGGGTGTCCTCCTTGTCGGGTCCGGCGTCCTTCTGCGGCGTCCTCGCGTCCTCCCCGCTTGTTTCCCGCGCCGAGTTTGATTACCCGCTTTCCCGCCACGAGTTTGAATACTGCGCCGGCATATACTGAGTGCAGTACACTCGTGTATCGTCGGGTAGGCTCGGCAACTCTCGCGCTGACGTCCTGTACGCTCAGGACGTCAGCGCGAGAAGCGCCGAGACTGCCCAAAGATACACGAGTGTACTGCGCTCGGTATATGCCGGCGCAGTATTCAAACTCGTGGCGGGAAAGCGGGTATCGGCGTATACCGCGCACCCACAATTTTGCCCTGATTTTCAGGGCAAAATAGTGCGCGGTATACGCCGATAAATACGGTACTTGCAGACATGCTTATGCATGCTTTTCACCCTACAGATAAGTGTTATGAGCTTTCATGAATATAGATGCACATTTAGACAAATAGTAAATGATGCTGGCTTTTACGAAAAGTTTCTTTTTGACTTGTAAAGAGAATGCCAAGCACCAGAAAGCCAGTATTCATTTTGCTGTGCCATTATAACAAGAACTCATTTTGTTTGCTGTAACTGCTTTTCTACAGTGGAGACCTTTGTACCTCATCTTTTGTTTTCAAAATTTAAATCCAAAGCATTTCTTCGATGTATTTCTAGATGGAAAAAAATGGATCAGCCGTTGTTTAGTGTGTTTATTTGATTTTGCATAAGTAAGGATCCCTGAGCCTATCACACCAGTGGGCTAGATATGTCTTATTTGCTATAATCGTATATTTGGTACTAGGAATGCTGTATCTGGTTATATTCAATACACTGCAATATATAAACTATTTTTTTTTTTAAAGTTCAGAGGTGTAAAAACAGGGGTTGCACACTACTCCTCCTGATTTCACAGGGGCAGATCCACAAAAGAATTACGCCGGCGTATCTCTTGATACGCCGTGTAATTTCACATTTTGCGCGTCGTCGTATCTTTGTTTTGTATCTACAAAACAAGATACGACTGCATCTCGGATCGATCCGACAGGCGTACGTCTTAGTACGCCGTCTGATCTTAGGTGCATTTTTTCGGCGGCCACTAGGTGGCGTTTCCGTCGAATTCCGCGTCGAGTATGCAAATTAGCTTCTTACGGCGATCCACGAACGTACGTCCAGCCGGCGCATTTTTTTACGTTGTTTGCGTTCAGCTTTTTCCGGCGTATAGTTACCCCTGCTATTATGAGGCGTACTCAATGTTAAATATGGCCGTCGTTCCCGCGCCGCCTTTTGAATTTTTTACGTTGTTTGCGTAAGTCGTTCGCGAATAGGGATTTGCGTAGAATGACGTCACCGTCGTAAGCATTGATTTGTTCCGGTTTAATTTCGAGCATGCGCACTGGGATACCCCCACGGACAGCGCATGTATTTACATAAAACACGCCCCCATCACATCTATTTGAATTCCGCGCCCTTATGCCACCAAAGATACACTACGCCGCCGTAACTTACGGTGCAAATTCTTTGAGGATTCGAAAAAAAAAATAAGTTACGGTGGCGCAGTGTATCTTAGATACGCTGCGCCCGGCGGAGATATGCGCCGAGGTACGTGAATCTGCCCCACACTGTTTAAATTTTAATCCCGACTGCAAGACCAAAAATATACTGTACACTATAATTCATATAAATAATCAGACACCACATGGCCATTGTGCATGCAACACCACTATTGTGCTTTGAGTAGTGACATCATTGTGGGGAATTAATAATGTCATTACTTGTTGTGAAAGCTTGCCAACTGTCTCTTATTAGCGTCTTATAGAATGTAATGTGGTACATTCAGCAGCCTCGCATACAAAGTGTTTTCTACTTTAAAAAAATGAAAAAGAATGGGCCTATTTTGCAGAAGGCTTTCATAAAGCAAAATCTTAATACCTGGATTAGGGAGATGGATGTGTTTCTTAATGTTAAAACCCACTGCAGGTTTGGGCTAATAACTTGAGATGCAGCAATCTCACATCTACCTGATTACCATATTTATTTTATAAAGCAATTTAAAGTATAACTAAAGGGAAAACTTTTTATTTAGTTTTAGATGAAGTGGAAAAGGATTAGAACACCTGTCAGGTTTTTATTGCTGTCTGTGCCCACATTTGTGAGACATTTTAGGTTGTCACCTGAACAGAAATATCTTCCAATGGAGACAGTAGTTCTGGTAAAAAAACAAGTTTCTTCCTTACAAAGGGATTTACTTTCACTTCCTGTTTTGGCTATGTGACAGGAAGTGAAGAGAAATCTCCCAAATAGGATTCAGAGGTAAAAAAAAAAAAAAAAACTGCCAGAGTTATAACTCTCTCTTACTCTATCTAAATTGTTTTGTGCATTCTGCTTCTTCGGGAGTGAAGGGTGCTAACATAAAATTGCTACCTAAAACAAAAATACAAACAACCGTGCTAATTTAATAATAATGTAACTGTTTAATGCAATTACAATAGAGATCGGTCAGAGACAACATCCCAAATGTGTCCTGCCGCGCAATCAGATATAATAAACATTGAGTCTGGATGCATATACCATCAGTGCTTAAAGCGGATGTGCTTAAAAAAAAAAACATTAAAAGCCAGCAGCTACAAATACTGCAGCTGCTGACTTTTAATACTAGGACACTTACCTGTCCTGGAGTCCAGCGCCGTCCGTAGCAGAGGACGAGCGATCGCTCGTCACTCTGCTGCCACCCCCCCGCCATCCTCGGTGAGGGAACCAGGAAGTGAAGCGTTCCGGCTTCACTGCCTGGTTCCCTACGGCGCATGCGCGAGTTGCGCAGTTTACCCGAGACTGTGGCCGGAAGTGGGTGCAAATACCTGTCTTTAGACAGGTATCTGCACCCCCCTCCCCCTGAAAGGTGTCAAATGTGAAACCGGAGGGGGGGAGGGTTCCGATCAGCGGGAGTTCCACTTTAGGGTGGAGCTCCGCTTTAATCACATATAGGTAGATTCAAGCACATCTGCCTAAACTTGCGGCAGCGTAGCTTAGCCTGTTCAGGCTACGCCGCCGTGAATTAGCTAGGCTAGTAATGATTCTCAATATACTTGCCTGCTAATATACGGCGGCGTAGCCTAAAGCGGGCGGGCTTAAGGGCGCCGAATTCAAATGTGTTGGAGGGGGGCGTGTTTGATGGCAATGAGGCTTGACCTCACGTTTTTCACATTTTTTTTTAATTGCGCATGCGCCTACTTTTCCCAGTGTGCATTGCGGCTACGTACGCCGCACGGGCCTATTGATTTAGATGTGGACGTAAACGATGTAAATCCCGATTCGCGGACGACTTACGCAAACGACGTAAAAAATTTGAATCTTGCGGCGGGAACGGCGGCCATACTTTAACATTGTTATTCCACCTAATAGGTGGAATAACTTTAGGCTTGCTAATGCCTTACGGAAATGGCGTAAATCGACTGCGGCGGCCGGGCGTACATTTGTGAATCCGTGTATCCCCTCATTTACATATTCTACGCCGACCGCAATGGAAGCGCCACCTAGCGGCCATCCAAAATATTGCAATCTAAGATAGAACGGCGCAAGCCGTCGTATCTTAGATATGTTTAAGCGTATCTCTGTTTGAGCATACGCTTAGACATAGGTCGGCGTAGATTCTGAGTTAGTTCGGCTTATCTACTGATAAGCCGGCCTAACTCTACCTGAATCAACTCTACCTGAATCTACCTAATAAAGTGTAAATCTGTGTCTGTCTGTGCCCACATTTGTGAGACATTTTGGGTTGTCATCTAAACAGGAAGATCTTCCAGTGGAGACAGTAGTTCTGGTAAAAAACAAGTTACTTCCTTACAAAAGGAATTTACTTTCACTTCCCGTTTTGGCTATGTGACAGGAAGTGATGAGAAATCTCAGAGGGCAAAAAATAACTGCCAGAGTTATAACTCTCTCTTCCGCTATCTAAATTGAAAAAAAAAGTGTTGACTTTAGTTTTACTTTAACCACTTAAGGACAGCCTCCTGCACATATACGTCGGCAGAATGGCACGTCGAATGGCACGTCGCCCTTAAGAGCCCAGCCAAAGCTCCGTGACTGCGCCTGTGAGACTCGCGTACCCCGATCGCCGCCGGTGTCCTGCGATCGGTCACAGGAGCTGAAGAGCGGGGAGAGGTGTGTGTAAACACACCTTCCCCATTCTTCTGTGTGGCACTGACACTGATCGTCTGTTCCCTGATATAGGGAACGATGATCAGTGTCGTCATGCCTACAGCCACGCCACCTTACAGTAAGAATCACTACCTTAGGGCACACTTAACCCCTTAGCGCCACCTAGTGGTTAACCCTTTCACTGCTATTTTCACAGTAATCAGTGCATTTTTATAGCACTTTTCGCTGTGAAAATGACAATGGTCCCAAAAATGTGTCAAAAGTGTCCGATGTGCCCACCATAATGTCACAGTCATGAAAAAAATCGCTGATCGCCGCCATTACTAGTAAAAAAAAAATATTAATAAAAATGCCATAAGACTATCCCCTATTTTGTAAACACTATAAATTTTGCGCAAACCAATCGATAAACGCTTATTTGATTTTTTTTTTACCAAAAATAGGTAGAAGAATACGTATCGGCCTAAACTGAGAAGAAAACATTTTTTGTTTTATATCTTTTTTGGGGATATTTATTATAGCAAAAAGTATAAAATATTGTATTTTTTTCAAAATTGACGCTCTATTTTTGTTTATAGCGCAAAAAATAAAAACCTCAGAGGTGATCAAATACCACCAAAAGAAAGCTCTGTTTGTGGGGGAAAAAAGGACGCCAATTTTGTTTGGGAGCCACGTCGCACGACCGTGCAATTGTCAGTTAAAGCGATGCAGTGCCGAATCGCAAAAAGGGGCAAGTTCATTAACCTGCATAATGGTCCGGGTCTTAAGTGGTTAAAGAGAGAGAGAGTGAGAGCAGTACCTTGCATCAATCAATCAAATTTCTGATTACTGGAATCAGATGACTTAAGAAATTAAAGTTACTTAACCACTTACGGACCGCTCGCAGTCGTTATACGTCGGCACTTTGAAGAGGAATATTGTTGTTATGGCAGCAACTAGCTGCCATAACCCCAGTATCCTCTTCTTCAGCGGCCGGTCAGCTTTCAGATAAGTGATCTCTGCGGTGAATTCACCACGAGATTACTTTTATTGTTGGCAATTGGCAGGAGGGGGTACCCCCTCCCCCCATGCTGTGGTGCCCTCCGCCGCTTACCAGAGACGCTGGGAGCGACTCAGGCAATCGTATCCTGTCCCCTGCTTGGAATGGAGCTGAGTGAGGGGACGATACCATTGCAGGGTGGAAGCAAGGTCAAAACGCCACTCATGCCCATAGCTATTAAAGGGACATTTTCTTTCTTTCAAACAACATTTTTTTTTTATATTTTATTGCATTTTAGTGTAAATATGAGATCTGAGGTCTTTTTGACACACAAGCTGCCAAATTTTGGAAGCGTGACATGTTGGGTATCAATTTATTTGGCGTAAAATCATCTTTCACAACATGAAAAAAAAATTTGGGCTAACTTTACTGTTGTCTTATTTTTAGATTAAAAAATAGTGTATTTTTTAACAAAAAAGTATGCTTGTAAGATTGCTGCGAACATACGGTGTGACAAAAAGTATTGCAACGACCGCCATTTTATTCTCTAGGGCAGTGTTTTTCAACTCCAGTCCTCAAGGCACACCAACAGGTCATGTTTTCAGGCTTTCCATTATTTTGAACAGGTGATTTGATCAGTTTCACTGTCTTAGTAATAACCACAGTCGATTCATCTAAAGAAAATCCTGAAAACATGACCTGTTGGTGTGCCTTGAGGACTGGAGTTGAAAAACACTGCTCTAGGGTGTTATAAGAATATATATATATATATATATATATATATATATATATGAAGGCCAGTATGGTGGCCTGAGTTTATGGGAGGAGCCCGGAGGGAATTTAAGCAGCCCACTCACACATGCTCTTTGTCGGTTCAGTGTGCAGTACTACACGTCACTGGGCCGACTCTTTCCAGCTCACCTCATGTCCGTGAGTCTGCGCATTCAATCGCATTCGACATCGCAAGCGCTTTGCGGGTTCTCCCTTCATGGTCTTCGCCGGCGGTTCCCGCTTACTGTCGCAGGTAGGATTCAAACCTTTTCGTATCTTGTGCAATCTTGCAATTCGTTATGCTTCCTATCCTGCATCCCTTTTGGAAAAATCTGCTTCTGAGTTACTTTTGCTCATGTTTCAACATCATTTGGCTCAGGCGTAGTACATTTGTAACTTCCTTCTGCCAAACATACGATTCATTTGTAAATCCATTTGGAGATTGACATGTGTTTGTATGGGTTCTTTGGCAGATTGAGGTGGTAATTGGACTCACATGGTGCCTTGTCTGCACTTGATTAGCCTGGGGGGATGGGTGGTTGGTAGGTGTTCGGTTTCAAAGCAAGGGGTAGCATACACTCTACAACCAATTCGTATCAGATTTGTTCAATACTCCTTACTATCAATTCGTATCGGATTCATTTCATGCATTTTACAACCATTTTGTATCACATACATTGCATACTTTCTACCGTTGTCATTCATTGTTTCCCCCATGTCGTGTGTTTTAGTTCCCACAGCGGAACTTACGAATTGCTTGTACACGGCTCTTCTCTCTCATTTATTTACCAAAGTTATTGCCTGTGTGTCATGCATGGCGCCACACCACACTCTTGGGATGTGTTGCACATCCACTCCAGTCCAAAGCAAACCCAGTCGCACTTTACTGTTCCAGGTAGGATTCGTTAGCTTGTTTGTCATGTCAAATTCGTGGCCACTCATGGTGTCACCTGTACCATATGTTTGGTTCCCGCAGTGGAGCTTACAAAGCATTGATACGCACTTCTCGTGTTCTATTTTCTACACCAAACCTCGTTGTTTTGCCCCATGCACGGCATCACGCTACACGTTCCCGACATGTTTCACTCCAGCCACAGTCCGACGCAAACTTACTCGCATGGCCCACTGTCGCAAGTAAGATTTACACATGCTTTATGTCTTATCAATTTGCTACCATTCGTTCTCTCCCATATCGTTCATTAGTGGCCCCTATGGAACCTACGATTCAAACAGGTGTTGTCCTTCTACCTTATACTGCTTGCTTAAGGTACAAACAAACCAGGTGTTTCTATCCTTTCTCAGTAACCCAATTCGTATTGATTGAGACCTTGCAACCATGCAAATCATCTCAGCAGTCTGATACCCTTGCTGAGACCCTTGCAACACATGAC
Source organism: Rana temporaria (assembly GCF_905171775.1). Taxonomy (NCBI): domain Eukaryota; kingdom Metazoa; phylum Chordata; class Amphibia; order Anura; family Ranidae; genus Rana; species Rana temporaria. The sequence continues at coordinate 203,142,270 of NC_053492.1, read as the reverse complement.
CCTTACAAAATGCAAAAAAAAACAAAAAAAAAAAAAAACGCAAAAAGGAAAAAAAAAAAAAAAAAAAAAAAAAAAAAAAAAATGCCGCCACGTAATCTCAGCCCAGCAACCTGACACCTGTTGAGACCGTTGAAACTACGCAAAATTCGTCTCCACAGCCTGACACCCTTGTTGAGACCCTTGCAAACGCAATACCGTCTCAGCAGCCCCACACTCATCGAGACTCATGCAACCACACAAAATCGTCTCAGCAGCCTGACACCCTTGTTAATACCCTTGCAAACATGACCCTTACAAATAAATAAATAAATAAATAAAAAATATAAAAAAAAAAAAAAGAAAAAAAAAACGCAAAAAAAAAAAAAAAAAAGGCAAAAAGAAATATAAAAGTGCAAAAAAAAAAAAATAATTGCCACCACACAATCTCAGCCCCACAACCTGACACCTGTTGAGACCGTTGCAACGACGCAAAATTCGTCTCCGCAGCCTGACACCCTTGTTGAGACCCTTGCAAACGCAATACCGTTTTAGCAGCCCCACACTCATGGAGACTCTTGCAAGCACACAAAATTGTCTCAGCAGCCTGACACCCTTGTTAAGACCCTTGCAACACATGACCCTTACAAAACGCAAACAAAACAAAAAAAAGCAAAAAGAAATATAAAACGTGCAGAAAAAAAGAAAAGAAAATTGTCACCACACAATCTCGGCCCAGCAACCTGACACCTGTTGAGACCATTGCAACCATGCAAAATCGTCTCAGCAGCCTCACACCATTGTTGAGACCCTTGTAAACGCAATACCGTCTCAGCAGCCCTACACTCATCAAGACTCTTGCAACCACGCAATACCATCTCAGTAGCCTCACACCATTGTTGAGACCCATGCAAACGCAATACCATCTCAGCAGCCCTACACTCATCAAGAACCTTGCAACCACGCGATACCGTCTCAGCAGCCTCACACCATTGTTGAGACCCTTGCAAATGCAATACCGTCTCAGCAGCCCTACACTTATCAAGACTCTTGCAAATACGCAATACCATCTCAGTAGCCTCACACCATTGTTGAGACCCATGCAAACGCAATACCATCTCAGCAGCCCTACACTCATCAAGAACCTTGCAACCACGCGATACCGTCTCAGCAGCCTCACACCATTGTTGAGACCCTTGCAAACGCAATACCGTCTCCGCAGCCCCACACTCATCGAGACCCTTGCAACCACGCAATACCGTCTCAGCAGCCTCACACCATAGTTCAGACCCTTGCAAATGCAATACCGTCTCAGCAGCCCCACACTCATCAAGACTCTTGCAACCACGCAATACCGTCTCAGCAGCCTCACACCGTAGTTCAGACCCTTGCAAATGCAATACCATCTCAGCAGCGCCACACTCATCGAGACCTTTTGCAACCACGCAATATCGTCTCAGCAAACCAGACTGAGACCCTTGCAACCACGCAATATCGTCTCAGCAGCCTCACACCATTGTTGAGACCCTTGCGAACGCAATACCGTCTCAGCAGCCCCACACTCATCGAGACCCTTGCAACCACGCAATACCGTCTCAGCAGCCTCACACCATAGTTCAGACCCTTGCAAATGCAATACCGTCTCAGCAGCCCCACACTCATCAAGACTCTTGCAACCACGCAATACCGTCTCAGCAGCCTCACACCATTGTTGAGACCCTTGCAAACGCAATACCGTCTCAGCAGCCCCACACTCATCGAGACCCTTGCAACCACGCAATACCGTCTCAGCAGCCTCACACCGTAGTTCAGACCCTTGGAAATGCAATACCGTCTCAGCAGCGCCACACTCATCGAGACCTTTTGCAACCACGCAATATCGTCTCAGCAAACCAGACTGAGACCCTTGCAACCACGCAATATCGTCTCAGCAAACCAGACTGAGACCCTTGCAACCACGCAATGCCGTCTCAAAACAAACCTTCATACTCAAGGCCCCTGCAACCACACAATATCATCCCAGCAACCTGACACTCACTGACACCCTTGCAACTGCACAATATTGTCTGCAGTAGTATAAAACACTTTGCGGCAGGCACCTACGTGCAAACCCGAATGCAAACTAAACTTGCAAACACACCTCAGTGACAAACGATCAGCCACACAGACACACAGTGGCGCCCAGTTGGCCGTTCGTCTTCAGTGGCGCGCGGGCCGCTCATCTTTTCTCTGTGTTTTTTCCCTGCGGTTGGTTCAGGTTTTCATCCAGCACCAGCGAGTGCACGTTGGCCGGCGAGTGCACATTGGCCTGCGAGTGCATGTATATCGTCTTGTTGAGCACCTGTGTATTGTCTTGATTTTCTCACACCAATGCAAGTCCAGTCCAAGTTCTCAAACTAGACCAAGCATCAGTAGCAGACTTAGCTATGTGGGACAACTTCCCCACCTGATAGAACAGCATTTCAATCTTCATCCTGGCAGTGTCAGCCGAGGCCACCAAAGGCTTTTGCAGCCATTTTTAGGCCGCCACTGGTTCTCCAAAACTTGGCCCCCAGAAATTCTCTTAAATTTTTTCACCCAGTCTTCATCACACCTCGTGCTGCACCCCATTGTGGCAGCTGCCCAGGTCTGGGACCACACTTGAACAGGACAGACACTGTTCTTCACCACAGACAATCAGGCCACAGCCGACATCATCAATTAAGGTAGATCTAAGTCACTCCCCATCACTTCCTGCGCAGGCTCGTGCAGCTGTCACTCCGTCACCAGTTAATATCTTATGTAGACCTTTTTCCAGGCAAATGCAAAAAGCAGCTGATGCGCTTTCCTATTCCAACCTTGGAATGGATGTTTTTTCCAGCAAGAGCCTGGAGCCGACCCAACAACTATTCCTGTCCCACCATGGACATTGCTGACGATGGACTGAAGTCACATCTCACCAACGCAATCCAACTTATTAACCACTCCTTGGCACGCAACACACTGAAGGCCTATCGCACTGCTTGAAACACTAATCGCAAATTTTTGGCCCCTTGCCCCGAAGCAGCAGTTGGACACATCCTAGCCTTCATATCGTATTGCCACATGCAGCTGACCATTTCTCAATACTATCACGCCATATCTAGAAGGCATCCAGCATTTCCTGTCCCTGCAGGACCCCAGTAAACCGTCAGTATTCTCGAGCCCATGCAGTCAAGTCCCTCCTACAGGGCATACAGAAGCACCAACCTGTAGTCAGTGGCAAGCGCCTACCTTTCAAGAGTCCCATCTTTAGGGACATGTCTAAAATCCTTACTCGTTCCCTGTTTAGGGCTTTGCCCAGACTAGTCACCCGAACAGCCATCTACCAGGCCTTCTACGGTTCCCTACAACCTAGTGAATTTAGTCAGCGGCTCCGGCAGTCACACACTGCTCCGACGCCACCCGACTCGCTTTCGAACCACTACACTCTCACAGTCTGCAAATGCAACAAACCAGCCCCTGGGGTTGACATCAACCTGTTTCAGACTGACAACGCCTGATGCCCAGTGACGGTGCTCGACCCACTACTGCTCCATCTACCCAGCCAATCTGATGGTAGCTCGTTGCTGCCCTTTCTAAACCAGCTCCCTGAGTGTCAGCCAGTGTGTCAAGCATGTCAGAATCTTCCTAAGTAACTTGGGCTTCAAACCCCAGTCAGTTCTCTGGACATTCTTTGGAGCAGTCTCAGTTGCCTCCCAACAGGGAGTACCAGACTACGTAATCAAGATACCAGGCTGATGGAAGTCTCCTTGTTTTGCCACATACATCCCAAATCCTCATTAAGGAATGGCACAAGCCTTTACCAAGCTGGCTAAATAAATACAAGAAATCAATATAAACTATTTCCCTATCTGAGTCTTTTGCCCCCTTTTCTTGGCATACTGACCAGACCACCAAGGCACACTTCAGGTCTATTTATGTTGTAAGTCTTGTCGCGTGTTTATGTGATCCACATCTCTCTCGGTCAGAGGGTAACGACCATAAATAAGAAGGCCAGTATGGTGGCCTGAGTTTATGGGAGGAGCCCGGAGGGAATTTAAGCAGCCCACTCACACATGCTCTTTGTCGGTTCAGTGTGCGGTACTACACGTCACTGGGCCGACTCTTTCCAGCTCACCTCATGTCCGTGAGTCTGCGCATTCAATCGCATTCGACACCCTTCCCTTTTTCAGGGCACTTCTCAGCATATCCTTCTTCAATTAACTACCCATTACTTACCTTGGGTATGCCCCCTTTTCTTGGCATACTGACCAGACCACCAAGGCACACTTCAGGTCTATTTATGTTGTAAGTCTTGTCGCGTGTTTATGTGATCCACATCTCTCTCGGTCAGAGGGTAACGACCATAAATAATGTTTGGGGGTTCTAAGTAATTTTCTAGCAAAAAAAATGACTTTAACTTGTAAACAACAAGTTTGAAAAATAAGCCTGGTCCTTAAAGCGGAGTTCCACCCAAAAGTGGAACTTCCACTTTAAGCACTCCTTGCCCCCTTACATGCCACATTTGGCATGTCATTTTTTGGGGGGGAGTGGGGGCTTTGTTAGGAGTGGGACTTCCTGTCCCACTTCCACCTAGGGGCCACCTTGGCGACTCCTCCTTTGCCCTTCCCTCTAGGCGATCTCCTGGTACACGTGACAGGTCCCAGGAGATCGCCTGCCCACTCCTAGAGCGCAGCACAACTCCGGTCATGAAGAGGCGGAGGGGGGGGGGGGGGGAGGGGCCAGGGGGGCCGCATCGCTGGACCGTGGTACAGGTAAGTGTCTTTTTATTAAAAGTCAGCAGCTAAACTTTTTGTAGTTGCTGACTTTTAATAAACATAAAAAGGCTGGAACTCTGCTTTAAGTGGTTAACATTCACTTACATAGGGTTCGTTGGTGGCAGCAAAAGCATCTTTTTCACTAGATATTTTCGGACACTGCTGGACAGAATGTTCTAAATCATTTGTCATATGGCAAAAGCAAGAGCAGAAGTTTGATCTTGAACATCTTTTTAAAGTCAAAAGTGCCTTAATTGTGTTAAGATGCCTGAATTATTATATATATATATATATGGCTGATGTCATTTCACCAAACATGAAAGGCAATGTTCTTTTATCAATTATCCTTTCTAAATAGTCATCACATACTGATGATGGTCCATGCCTAGCAAGTTATTTCATCAATTTATTCTTCTTCGTATTGCCATGTTTGTATTAAACTGTACTTTGAGGGTCAACCTTAAATAATAGACTATTCAAAACTAATTCAACATATGGAATTTAAGTTATAATGGTCAGTTTACTGTAGTCAAGTTAAAGCAATTACCTAAAATAGAACCTGATTTAAATGATGTCTTATTCATTTATTTCTCAGACTAAAATATACATTAGAAGTGTGTAATATAATTACAGCATTATCTGGTATGATGACAATTATGCATATATTGTATATTTATTATAGTGTCATAGCTATGCATGAGATGTGACATATATAGAGTATAAAATTACCTATAAACAGTTCTCTAGAAGCATCATAATATATAGCATTATTATCAAAAAAAAATTCTCATTTCATAATAGCATACTGTGGATAATATGTCATGTGGCTAAATAAAAGTCACGATAAGGTATCAGTTATCCAAATGTCATATTATTATGTTGGAGCTACCATCTGACCCCTGCCCTAACCTTTCCCATAAACCTGCTTTACCGCTGGACGGCTTACCAACTGATTTTGTACTCTCAGGCCTCGTACACACGACCGAGTTTCTCGGCAAAAACCAGCAAGAAACTTGCTGGGAGATATTTTTTTGCCGAGGAAACCAGTCGTGTGTACATTTTCGTTGTGGAAACTGTCGAGCCAAAAAGAGAGCAAGTTCTCTATTTCCTCGACAGGAATGGAGAAACTTGCCTTGTCGAGTTCCTCGACAGCCTAACAAGGAACTCGACGAGGAAAACTATGTGTTTCGCCCGTCGAGTTCCTCGGTCGTGTGTACGAGGCTTTACTTATCTGCCAAATCCTGCAATCAGAAAGAACAGGAAACTCCTCAATTGTCTAATTTTTCCAACAATGTGAGTCGACCAATTTCCCCTCTTTCTCAATCCACATCTACTGCTTTACCCACATAGCTATTCTAGCACAACCACAAATAACACAGCAGAGGGGGAAGCTGCATTTGCACTTGTAATGAAAATATATGTCTGCTCTATATGCATTTATAATTACCCAAACCATGGTAAGAAACACATTTTGTTAACCCTTTAAATATTTGTAAACCGAACAGAGAGATAAAAATTTAATAATACAGCTCTGTAATCATTTACATGCAATTAAGTGTTACTTGAGAAATAAGACAAAAGGACATCCCTAACCAGCACAATCCAATGTTTAACAAGCCAGCACTCTAAAGGCCCTTACACGGTCTGACTTTTTGACAACAAACCTCTGACGGACCTGTTTTTGCAGACAATCTGACCGTGTGTTAGCTCCATCGGACCAACTTTTTCACTTTTTTATTGGACAAATGTTCACTGTGAGAACAGACAAACTTTCCGGTGAAGCAAATCTGATCGTGTCTACACAAATCCATCAGACTAAAGTCCAAAGTACAAACACGCATGCTCATAACCAATGCTAAAGATCAGACAACAATAGCAGAAGTTGCCGAAAGAGTGGCGGTAAAGAGCAGAAAAAACATGTAGTACGTCTATTACGTCACTACGTTCGTGTTTGTTGGCATACCAAGTTCACGGACAACACCCTTCGGAGCAAAATCCAAAGAAAAGTCAGTTGGAAGTCTGATCGTATGTATGAGGCTTAATAGGATTCCCACATTACAAAATGTATATAAATTCCCTTTAGTGCAGTATCTATTAATCTTAATCACCCATACATATGTGTAAAAATTCAGTACATATTCTTAATAAATTAAATGAACACAATACTTATATATGCATATAAATTACACCAACACCATAAACAAATAAATGTGTATAAAAAAAGAGTATAAAAAACAATCAATAATATCCCAGTGTTATCTGTGCACACGGTGTCAAATGAATCCACTACCTAAGATAAACACACAGGCTTCCGTGCTCTAATGCTTCATGGTATCCCCTCTCGCTTTCTTTAATCCATTTCATCTGCTTCCACTGTGCATTACCCAACACACATGCTGTGTGCTTACCTGTCTGCTCACCTTTCTAGTCGGACATCTTATCTCTCAGAAGGTCAAAGTAGAACACAAACCAGGATCATAGTGCGTTTCTTGGAGACATTTTAACCACTTGCCGTCGCCGCACCGTCATAATACGTCCACAAGGTGGCTCTCCTAGGCGAGATCACGTATTATGACGTCCTACCTTTTAGCCGCCACTAGGGGCGCACGCGCGCCGCCGGAGGCGCGCGCGCGCGCCCCCCGCTCGCCCCCGACTCCCGTGCGTGTGCCCGGCGGGCGCGATCGCCGCCGGGCACACGCGATCGCTCGGTACAGAGCGGGGAACGGGAGCTGTGTGTGTAAACACACAGCTCTCGTTCCTGTCAGCAGGGGAAATGCTTTTCTTCGGTTCATACAATGTATGAACCGAGGATCAGTGTTTCCCCTAGTGAGGCCACCCCCCCCCCCCACAGTAAGAACACACCCAGGCATACTTAACCCCTTCCCCGCCCCCTAGTGTTAACCCCTTCACTGCCAGTGGCATTTTTATAGTAATCTAATGCATTTTTATAGCACTGATCGCTATAAAAATGCCAATGGTCCCAAAAATGTGTCAAAAATGTCCGAAGTGTCCGCCATAATGTCGCAATACCGGAAAAAAAATCGCTGATCGCCGCCATTACTAGTAAAAAAAATATTAATAAAAATGCCATAAAAATACCCCCTATTTTGTAAACGCTATAACTTTTGTGCAAACCAATCAATAAACGCTTATTGCGATTTTTTTTAATGAAAAATATGTAGAAGAATACGTATCGGCCTAAACTGAGGAAAAAAAATGTTTTTTTATATATTTTTGGGGGATATTTATTACAGCAAAAAGTAAAAAATATTCATTTTTTTCAAAATTGTCGTTCTATTTTTGTTTATAGCGCAAAAAATAAAAAACGCAGAGGTGATCAAATACCACCAAAAGAAAGCTCTATTTGTGGGAAAAAAAGGACGCCAATTTTGTTTGGGAGCCACGTCGCACGACCGCGCAATTGTCTGTTAAAGCGACGCAGTCCCGAATCGCAAAAAGTACTCTGGTCTTTGGGCAGCAATATGGTCCGGGGGGTAAGTGGTTAATAAAACTTAAAAAGCAATAAAAACATGTTACCCAGCTGTTTTAACCCAGAGAAAATATGTGTGTATCATTTCCTTTTTCAAAATGAATACAAATTATAGGAAAAAAAGCATGCCAATTAATCCATGGCAGACTCACTGTCTCTTCTGGTGACGTCACAGTTTGACTTAGCCGATCGCACTAGGTGCTATTGATTTCATCAACGAGCCTGTCGTGGATTAATTGCTTAGCATCTCCCTACTTATGTGAGTATAGAGGGAATTGATTTATTTAAAATATAACTGTTTTTATTACTTAAGTTTTAATAAAATGTCTGGAAAGCACTATGGGCCAGATTCACGTAGGTGAGCGGAGGCGTAACGTATCGTAGATACGTTACACCGCCGCAAGTTTTCATCGCAAGTGCCTGATTCACAGAGCACTTGCAATGAAAACCTACGCCGGCGGCCTCCGGCGCAAGGCAGGCCAATTCAAATGGGCGTGTGCAATTTAAATTAGGCGCGCTCCCACGCCGGACCTACTGCGCATGCTCAGTTTCGCAATTCCCGTCGTGCTTTGCGCGCCGTGACGTCATTTTATCGAACGGCGACGCGCGTAGCGTACCTCCGTATTCCCGGACGTGTTACGCAAACGACGGTAAATTTTAAGTTTCGACGCGGGAACGACGGCCATACTTTAAACAGCAACACGATTGCTGAGTAAAGTTAGGGCAGGTCAAACGACGACTAACTTTGCGACGGGAAACTAGACTAGCAGCGACGTAGCGAACGCGAAAATCTGTCGGGAATCGCTGTAACTCCTAATTTGCATACCCGACGATGGTTTACGACGCAAACTCCCCCCAGCGGCGGCCGCGGTACTGCATCCTAAGATCCGACAGTGTAAAACAATTACACCTGTCGGATCTTATGGATATCTATGCGTAACTGATTCTATGAATCAGTCGCATAGATAGAAACACAGATACGACGGCGTATCAGGAGATACGCCGTCGTATCTCTTTGGTGAATCTGGTCCTATGATCCTGGTTTGTGTTCTACTTTAAGCTGCACAATTAGGGAGTTTCTGATTGAGAAGGGAAACGCATTGAACCCTGAAGAGGAAAGTGCTTACAGATCTTAGGCTGGATTCACACCTATGCATTTTTAGTGCTTTTTGCATTTTGCAGATTTGCACTACAGTCCATTTAACATGGTTTCCTATGGAAAACGTTCTGTAGTGCAAATCTGCAAAATGCAAAAAGTACAAAAAATGCCATAGGTGTGAATCCAGCCTTAGAGATAAGAGGTCAGTCCAGAAAGGTAAGCAGAAAGGTGATCACAAAGCTTGTGTGTTGGGTTAGGCACAGCGCTGGATTTACTTAGCGCGTATAATTAAAGTGTGTACAGATAATACTGGGACACTATCGATTGTTTTTGTACACGTGTATTTGTTTTTTATTAGGGCTGCGGAAATTAATGATTAATTCCACGATTAATCACAAATTTTTATGATCGATCAAAATTCTTTTGATTGGTACTCACCTCTCCGCCGGCTTCTGGGTCTTCAGGGACTTCCGTCAGAGTTCTGTGACGTCACAGACACCGGCGGGGCTTGCCGTGTCCATCTGAAGGGCTCCTTAGCTGTGCCTTCATATCTGCATGCTGGCGGAACCTTATTATCTGCCACACGCAAGGGCTGTTACACTTCCCTCTATCACTTCCCTCTATCAATCTGGGATTCTAAAGCCATCCACTGGGAGTTGTGATAGTTCGCTTCACGGGACATCTACATGCCGACAAACTGATGTTAACCTCTCCTCATCTGGATTCAGCAGTGGTATCGTTGTACACATTTTTATACCAGTATCATACTTAGCTACATGTTTTTATGACTGCTTTTGATACCGTATTGTATTACTCGCACCATTTTTACAGTTTATGTAGCTACATCGATTTTATTTCCAGTGCAATATTTGTTTTGTTACCTACTTGAAGACTAAAAAAGTTTTAATGCTATTCCCATTGAGTGCTGCCTTTGTGTGATTTTTTTGTATCCTGCTATCCATTTTTACAGTGGTTGGTAGCTGCACTGGGAATCAGCCTGCAAGGAGATCAGCTAAAAGTAGCTGGATCTGTATGTGTGTTATAATTAATCGAAATTAGTCGATTAATCGATTTAAAAAAAATCGATTAATCGAACATGAAAATTTTAAAAAGTAACAGACCAATTTTTTATACATATTTATTTGTTTATGTTATGGTGTTATAATTTATATGCATATATTAGTATTGAATGTTATTTCAATTTCTTATGAATATGTACTGAGTTTTTGTGCACACAGTATGTGTGGATCGTCACGCTTACTGGGTTTTAACGCTCCCCTAAAATAAATGTATTTGTATGTAAGTACTGTGTTTGATTTAATATCACCTTCTTGCAGTCTACGAGGAAATGGGACCAGATGAGTACAGGGTAGAGGCTGCTCAAACCCAACTAACCCATCAATAGTTGCTGGTCAAGGGGTTTGACTAGGATTTTCTAAGAACTGATAACAAAGGCAAATAATATTATAAAAAATATAACCTGCTCTACCCCAACAAGATATTTAACGGTTTTCTGTTACCAACATTGCTGTTATATATTGTGGGGCTCGTCCCAAGTGTTTTTAAAATTGTTTTTTATATAGTTTTTTATGTTAATAAATATTTTTTATATTATTTGCCTTTGTTATCAGTGCCTAGAAAATCCTAGTTAAACCCCTTGACCAGTGACTATTGATGGGTTAGTTGGGTTTGAGCAGCCTCTACCCTGTATTCATCTGGTCCCATTTCCTAATTCAAATATTCTGGATGATGGCACATTGATATACATTTTGTACCAGCTTTAATTGAGGCTATACTCAAAGTTTTTGTTCTTGCAGTCTACAGTACAGTCAGTACTGCAAAACTCAGATGGGGGACTAGAAGCAGCACAAGAAGCCAATCAGGTGTGCTGCAGTTCAAGAATCATGCTAATATAATGAAAGAAGAGTGACAGAGACATAAGTTCATCAGTCTACTGCTTCTCCTTTCACTGTCCAGTCACAGGGTAGGGGTTTGTTGTAGATTTTAGTTGAAAGTGAACACTACAGCAGACAAAGTTTGGGTTCCTTCTACAAAATAGAACCATGTAAATCTCATTACGGGATGGGCTAGCATATAAATCCTTTGGCAGGTAAAAAAGCTTTTGCATCTGTTTATTTAGCCTGGAGTTAAGCTTTAAGGTCGTTTCACACAGAGGAGTTATTCAAGCGTTTTTGCATAAAAAAAAAAAAAAGCGCCTGAAAAGCTCAAGAAAAATGCTTCCCTTTAAAATCAATAAATGTGGTCACACTGGGGCGGTTAACTTCCATTGCAGTGAAAAAAATCCTGCTTGGAGCATGTTTGAGGAGCTAAAAAAAAACACCAAAATTGCACCTTCCAATTGAAAGCAGTGGAAAACGCTGTAAAATTAAGGCACAAATTTGGAAAAAACATGTCAAAAACGTGCCTGTTTTTTTTTGTTGGTATGATTTTTAAATCACATGTCCTTTAAAAAAGAGATTTTTTTTTTGCGGCAGTGTGAAAGTTCCCTTAAGTATAGCAGTAAAAGTTTTTTGATTACTGTTTCTAGCAATGAAAAATAAAAGCCTGGCGATCCTTCAGTTTTTTGGCCAACTGAAAGTATTTTGATGGGATTAAAGAAACTAGGAATACTGAATGACTAACCCTTTAATGAATTTCAACATGTATTTTCATATTTTAATGAACAAAGACTTGATTTAAATTTTAGGCAACTTTAAATTCTTCAGGCTAAACACGTGTAGCGCTTACCCCCAAAATGGCAGCTGAGAATATGCCCAGGCCTCCATTGCTAGTATGCCCAAGTCTCCATTGTCTCACACACCAACAATATTGGCTTAGTCTAGGGGATGTCTTTTTACTATAAATTGCTGAAGAACTTGAACAGGAGTGGGGTTTAGGGTCCCATAAACAGGTCTTACTCACAGTGTCCTAGGAGTTGTCTGCTGCCCAGCTTCGAAAGTTAGATCCCTAGTGAGGGAGAAAAAAAGATCCAGGACCAATCTCCTCAAGGCCCAGTTCCTGCTGAGGCCCAGACTATAAGTCTTACCTCAGTGTAACCATCTCCCATGGACAGCAGCCCCAGGAGAACTGGAACCCTACCAGTGGAGGAAGAACACTCTGGCAAGGCTTCCCAAACATTTATTACCTCCCAGCCATCTTATGAGCACCTGCTTCCAGGGATTGGCTGGGGCAAGATAAATGTTAATACTGGGCATTTGACTCTCCTGCCCATTATTCTGGAAGATTCTACCAGAAGCAGGTTGGAGAAATCAAACACCCAGCTTAGGAAACTCTGAAGCCCTGTACACATGATCGGTTTGTCCGATGAAAACAGACCGATGGACTGTTTTCATCGGACAAACCGATCGTGTGTGGGCCCCATCGGTTTGTTTTCCATCGGTGAAAAAAAATAGAATATGTTTTCATTTTTTTCTATGGATAAAAAAACAATAGAAAAAAACAATCGTCTGTGTGGAAGTCCATCGGTCAAAAATCCACGCATGCTCAGAATCAAGTCGACGCATGCTCGGAAGCATTGAACTTAATTTTTCTCAGCACGTCGTAGTGTTTTACGTCACTGCATTTTGGCACGGTCGGATTTTTGACTGATGGCGTGTAGGCAAGACTGATGAAAGTCGGCTTCATCGGATATCCAACGAAAAAATCCATCGGATTAGATTCCATCATATATCCGATCGTGTGTAGGAGGCTTTACCAGACTAAAACAATAGATCACTGCTCCACTGACTGTAGTGAAACCAAAAACCTAAATTTAGACTAACAGCTTAACTAGAAGAGGGCGCTACATCTACCATCTCCTAAAGATCTGTTCCTGTCCTCATGGGCCGAGAATCCCAGAAAAAGCTCTTGCTTCCAAGAGCAGAGTATTCTGTTACAAAAGTTGGATAGGGAAGAGATAACTAAGGTACAACAATATAATAGCATTCCACATAAAACCTTTGAGATATCAAAATATTTCACCCTGAGCAAATGAGACTGTCACCAGGCAAAGGGTGTGTTTGGGTTTCATAGCATAGGTAAATCATTTTAGGATTTAACAGTATATGGTGAAACATCAAATGCTTTAGAATGTGGCAGACATGTATGTCATAATCATATATCTCACCTAGACCCAGTGGTGGCTGATGCTTAATCAGGGCGCAGTGACTGCACTCCGAGCCCACCCTTTCTTTTTAAGTCAATTAGAGCCTCAGGCTCTGATCATGTGCTTTAAAAAAAACATTGAAATCCATGCCTCCGGCACTCTGCAAGTAGATTAGGGACTGGGCGCATGGATTAGGGTGGCGGAAGCCCTATGCCCCTTATGGATGGGCCGCCACTGCCTAGACCCCCTCTTTCCCCACCAAGTAATTACTTGAAATCTAATAACATGGTTAACTCTGGATAGTCTTAATTTTTGTATGGTGGCTTCTGATCTAGTTGAGCATGGTTACAAGTAGGGTTGTCCCGATACCACTTTTTTAGGACTGAGTACAAGTACCGATACTTTTTTTTATGTACTCGCCGATACCGAATACCGATACTTTTTTAAAATGTGTCCCCAAATGCAGCCATGTCCCCCACATATTACAGCCATGTCCCCCACATAATGCAGCCATGTCCCCCACATAATGCAGTCATGTCCCCCACATATATTCCAGCCATGTTCCCCACATATATTTCAGCCATGTCCCCCACATATATTACAGCCATGTCCCCCACATATATTACAGCCATGTCCCCCACATATATTACAGCCATGTCCCCCCACATATTCCAGCCATGTCCCCCCACATATTCCAGCCATGTCCCCCCACATATTCCAGCCATGTCCCCCACATATTCCAGCCATGTCCCCCACATATTCCAGCCATGTCCCCCACATAATGCAGCCATGTCCCCCACATATTCCAGCCATGTCCCCCACATATTCCAGCCATGTCCCCCACATAATGCAGCCATGTCCCCCACATAATGCAGCCATGTCCCCCACATATTGCAGCCATGTCCTACATTCCTTGATGCCGCACGTGCCGCCGTTAATCAGCGTGCGGGAACATTACAGCTTCCGTTTGAATAGCTGTATCCCCGCCGCGTATAGACACTCCCCCTTGCTCGGGATTGGACAGATCATCCGTCCAATCCCGCGCAAGGGGGAGTGTCTATACGCGACGGGGATACAGCTATTCAAACGAAAGCTGTAATGTTCCCGCACGCTGATTAACGGCGGCGGCGGCTTTGCGGCGACGGGTTTGCGGCGGCGGGGGGGGGGGGGGAAAGTATTCTATATCAGTATCGGGATACTCCCGCAAATACTCGGTATCGGTCCCGATACCGATACTGGTATCAGTATCGGGACAACCCTAGTTACAAGGTTTATAAAGGGTCAGTACTCCCACGCTGTTCCCCTTCTGCATCCAAACACATAGATTAGCAATTTATTTTTACCCTTATGTGCACTTTACACCTAGAAGGGTATGGCTGGGCACACCTGCACATAATTGGTGGATAGATCACTTCCTGAGTAGTTAAGTTCCCTTTTTAAAGAACAACTATGCAATTTTTAAGTTGCCCATCACATGATTTGTTAGTTTGTGGGTGCAACTCTTTGCTGTTTCTCAGACTGATTTTTGCTGGTGTTACTTGTCCTAACTTTGATTAAAAAATGTAACTGATTGAGAAAAAAAGAGCAACAAACCTAAAATAAAACAATTCTGTTACTTCAAATGTGTAACCAGTTTGTTTGTACAAAAAAAATGTGCGATTTAATTAGAAGTGTGAATTGCACTCACAACCAGCAGCATAACAAGTCTATAAAGGCACACTTCATTTTGATCTACACAAGAAGATTTTGTTTTATCACTGTGTAAATGATTTAAATGTATGTCAGATTTATTCATTGACAGTGAAGGAATTCATATCTGTATCCGGTGTTCATATGCCCTGGAGATGTCTATATAATCTATTATTACTTAGTTTGGAGGTTACATGCTGATGCGGTAAGTAATTCGAGATTTTCCTAGCTTGTGACGGAAAATATTGATTATATGAAGACAGGAGGCGAGTATCTTATGCATTAATCCTTCTTTATTAATGCTCACAGCAGAAGTGTAAAACATCTAACGTACGTAATAAAAAGAAAAAACTGGTAGAACCACACCTCCCAGCAGTCCCATGGCCTAAACCACTCCCATACTAGTCTCTATAAATGGACTGCTCTCATCTAGGATCTTCCTCTTTCTTTGTGTGAGTGCGAGGTGTCGTTTCTAGTCTCTGATTATCGACTCTTCGACCAGCCGGCCCCCTATCCGTAACCGAAGACTTCCAAAGAAGAGTAGGCTGTAGGTCCCGACTGTGCTGGGCCACGGTGTCGCGTCGACTTGTTGATTGAACCGAACAGGGGAACATCACCCTAACCATAGTTTAAACGAAAAGTCCAGGTAATAGATATGTCAATAACCTGAAACAAAACACAAAACGTGAAAGGGTTGGGAAGGGAGGGAAGATACTCGCCTCCTGTCTTCATATAATCAATATTTTCCGTCACAAGCTAGGAAAATCTCGAATTATACATCAGACAGGAGGCTCATATCTTATGCAAGTTCAAAGCTAACACAGCATAAATATATGTATATACCAAAAGGAAAACAAGACAGTACATAGCAATCAGCATCATAAAACAGACATGGCAACATGATCTTCTGGTCTGAAATAAAAAAGACGGAAGACTGATTCAGAAAACCAGTCGGCCGCCATTAACAGATCAGAGAGTGAGCCTCCGGTCGCCATCACCTTGGTAGCCATGGCCCCTCTGGAGGAGTGTGCTCCAAACAGGGTGATGTCTATACCAGCCAGAGCCATGGTGGATCTAACCCAACGTGCCAGGGTGGCAGTTGTGACTGGGTGATGGGGTCTGACGTAGGAAACTAATAATTGAGAGGAGTCTGGACTACGTAGGTCCGCAGTGTGCGCTTCGCATGCCTGTAGACATTTGACCACACAGAGTCGTGGGTGTGAAGGGAAGAAGGGATAAAAGACCGAGTGCAGACCGGTCTTCGTCCTGCGGACTATCGTGAACTTGACACCCTGAGGTGAAAATTGGCGTCTTGAAATGTCCAAGGCTCTAACGTCGGAAACGCGTTTTATAGAAACCAGGCAAAGCAGGATAGTAAGCTTGAAGGACAGCATCTTAAGAGACAGCGAATCGTTGTCTCCCCAGCCCGAGAGCATGGTAAGGACCCTAGAAACGTCCCAAGTGGACTGATACTTAGGCCGCGGGGGTCGTTTGAACCTGATACCCCGCAGAAGTTTGCAAATCAGGGGGTGTTTGCCTACAGGCATGGAATCCACTGGGTAGTGGTAGGCCGATATGGCTGACCTGTAGACATTGATGGAACTATAAGCCTTGCCAGAGGAAAAAGAGTCTGCCAAGTAGTTCGCGATGACGTTTACAGGGGCACGCAAGGGATCAGCTTGCCGTTGGTCGCACCAACGTACCCAGAATTGCCAGGCTGATCGGTATGCCGACCGAGTCCCGGGGGCCCAGGCCATGGCGAGGAGGTCTCTAGCCGAGCTTGAAAGGCCGTCACCCGGGTCCGGCACCCGGAGACCAGCCACGCCAGGAGCGTCAGAGTGCCTTCCTCCACCAGGGGATGAATGCCCTTGGTCGGGTGTGACAGGATACGAGGGAATCGGGGAAGGAGTCTGGGATGGTCGATGATCGAGTCCAACAGCAGGGGAAACCAGGGTTGAGCTGGCCACCACGGCGTGATCAGAACCACCGTAGCTCCCTGATTGGTAATTTGTAGAAGGACCCTGGGGATCATCGAGAATGGGGGAAACGCATAGTGCGTACCCCCTGTCCAAGAGTGGCGGAAAGCGTCCACAGCCGAGGACCCTGGGTCCGGTCTCCAGCTGAAGAAGTGGGGCAGTTGGTGGTTGAGGCGAGAGGCGAAAAGGTCTATGCCCAAGGGGCCCCAAAGTAATTCTATTTGGGTGAAAACCGAACGGTCTAAACCCCAGTCGCTGGAATCTACCAGATATCGAGAGTTCCAGTCTGCTACTGTGTTGGAGACCCCCGGAATGTACTCTGCTATAAGAGAGATGTCTCGAGACAGACAGAAGTGCCAAATCTCTGCAGAGATGTCCGCTAGAATCTTGGATCTGGTACCTCCCAGGCGGTTGATGTATTGAACCGCCGCAATATTGTCCATGCGCAATAATACGCAACAATTGGTCCGTGTTGCCAAGAAACTCTGAATGGCGAAGAGAGCCGCTGAGAGTTCCAAAGCGTTGATATGCAACAGGGATTCCTCCCTGGACCAGATCCCTCCCGTGGACCTCATCCCCAAGCGGGCGCCCCAGCCCCGTCGGCTCGCGTCCGATTCTATGACTACGTCTGGTCGTGCGTTGAAAATCGTCCGGCCGTTCCAGTCGGTGGCGTGTCGGAGCCACCAGCGTAGTTCGGCCTGAGCTTCTGGGGATAGGGACACTTCGTCCGCGTAGCGAAGGCCCTGACGCAGGTGTAGGATTTTTAACCTCTGGAGGGCACGGTAATGTAAGGGAGCCGGAAAGATGGCTTGAATGGACGCAGCTAATAGGCCCACTATGCGTGCCAAGATGCGTAGGGATAGGGAACCCTTGCGCAAAACCGCCCTGATCTCTTTTTGGATTAGGGCCAGCTTCGCGCTGGGCAGTCGAAGGATAGCGAGGTGGGTGTCTATCGAGAAACCCAGAAATTCCATCTCCTGAGCAGGGACGAGAACCGATTTCTCTCGGTTGATAATGAAGCCCAGGGTTTGTAACAGGTCGATGGTCCAATTCATATGGCGATAGGCCATATTCTTGGAGTGAGTTAGTATGAGGAGGTCGTCCAGATAGATGATCAGACGCACTCCCCTGCTCCTCAACGCTGCCACGACCGGTTTCAGCAGCTTGGTGAAACACCATGGGGCTGAGGACAGGCCGAACGGTAGGCACGTAAATTGCCAGATGCGACCCCACCATCTGAAGCGGAGGAGATGTTGGGAGTCCGGGTGCATGGGAACTGTGAGGTAGGCGTCCTTTAGGTCCACCTTCACTAACCAGTCCCCGGGGGTGAGTAGGTCTCGGAGGCAGTGAATGCCTTCCATTTTGAAATGTCGATAGGCGACATGTTGGTTCAAGTCCCGGAGGTTTATGACCAGGCGATAACCCCCCCCCTTCTTCTTGACTAGGAAGAGGTTGCTGAGGAAACCCGGTGATGGGGTGGTGACTTCGGTGACCGCATGTTTGGCTATCAATTCCCGAAGCTCGGTGTCTATGAGGGTCACATTTTCTTCTGAAAAATGGATAGGGGTGGCAATATCCCCAGAGTCGGTGGGGAAACAAGGTCTATTTGGAAACCTGTTACTGTATTCAGAACCCAGGAGTCTGCCGTAATCGCAGACCAGGCGAGCGTAAAAAACATTAGGCGGCCTCCCACCGGTATGAGGGGAAAGGGAATGGGTGTGGTACTCACCGGAATACGGGCGTGAACGAGGGTATCCTCTTTGGCCGCGTCCCCTCCAGGGTCTCCCACGGGGAGGGAAGAATGGTGCCGGTTGCGCGGTGGTGGTATAGTGGGTGGGAGCCTGGGTATAGTGCGTTTGAGCGGAAGACCTCTGGAAGGGTCTGCCCGAGTTGTATCGGCCGGCAGAGCGGCCCCTGTATCTGCCGGCCCGGGGAAAAACTCTGGCATTGTTGGGATTTTTCAGGGACGTTTGTGCCTTATCCAGGCTGTTGAACATACCGACAAATTTATTAATGTCCTTTATTAAGGACTCGCCAAAAAGCATGCCCCCTGCTGAGGGGCCTGGCTCGGACTCCGCCAGATGGGCTAGCTGTGGGTCGAGGCGCATGAGTATAGAGCGCCTGCGTTCAACTGAACAGGCGGTGTTGGCGTTGCCCGTAAGGCATATGGCTCTTTGGGCCCAACCGCGAAGTTGTGTTAAGTCAACCCCTTGGCCTGTTGTCGCGGATTGTTCCGCTAAGTTCAGAATTTTGGTCAAAGGCCCGAACAGGTCCAGGATGCGGTCTTGGATATTTGTAAAGGACCGGTCTATCCCTTTCTTAGGCATTTTACCTGTCTTCAGCAGGTATTTCATTAAAATGGGGTCCACTGTAGGTGTGACAACCGCCTTCATGGGGATATGCGGGCGGGGGCACTCCGCTCTAAGCTTATTGCGATTGGATTTATCCAAAGTTTTGCGTGCCCAGAGTTCTACATATTGGGACACGTGGGGCAGTGGGGACCAGTCCCCGGAGCGGGGATGGGAAATGGTGTCCGGGTTGAATAGGGGTTCCCCCATGGCGTCTAGTACGTCTTTGCCCTGGTCGTCAGGGTTGGCATCCGGGAGGATTGCCGAAGCCCCCGCATCCTCTTCCTCATAGTAATCAGATCCTGAGACATCCGATTTATCCGACTCGGCGGATGAATCGTCGTCTGACTCTAAAACGTATGAGTCTGGTTTGGCTCTCTTAGCTAAACCGTGCCTTTTTGTTGACTCTCTGAGGCTCAGAGGTTGAAAAGGATCTGTAGGATGCGTGGGGTGGCAGTCCGTGGAAGGATCTGCTCGCCGCATATTATTAGCTTCCCCTGCCGGGGAGTCATAAACCGTCACCACATTCTTCCTTTTATAAGAAGATTTTCCTTTCTTTGTGGTCGGTTCTGTGCCGAGGGGTACGGGCACAGGGGGATGATTGGATTGGGATGGTCCGGAAGCGGCAGCTATTGTCAGTGCTGCTTGGACAGATTGGTTAATGATGTCTTGTAGTTGGGTTGTACTAAGGAGATGAGTTGGTTCTAGAACCAAGTCCTGCTCTAATGGGGAGGGGGAACCTTCTTCTGTCATGTTAGTGAGAGACAGCTGCGGTTGAGGAAAAATATATATATAATGAGCGATGGCTCTGTAGTACTTAGGGATTATAATAGGTAGTTTGGAGAGAACTGTGGGCACAGGGCATTGGTGGGAATAAAATTCCCAGGACAAGATTGTGGCAGAAATTTGTGGCAGAAAACTATACCAGGCTCTCCCTCCGGTCACCAGCGCTGACTGGCATGCGACGGGAGGAGAGCCTGGGATCGATTGCGCTCTGGGGGCGAAGTCTCGCGAGACTACGGCTCCCAGGCGTCCATTGGCTGGAAAGATCGAGTGGACCCGCCTCCCGAGTCCAGCACGTGAAGTGATAGGACGGCGGGGGCGGCTCTGCGGGGATAGAGCGAGGCGGTGGATCCGCCTCCTTGGCGACGCGCGCTCGTTCTACAGAGGGGAGAGGAGAGGGAATATGCCCAAGATGGCGCGCCGCATGGGAGAAAGAAGGCAGGTAAAGAGAGAGGGTGCGTATGGCCGCTGGTGAGCGCTGACGATCGCGGTCCCAGCGGAACTGGGGTAATGTAGTACAGCACAGAAAAGAGTTAGACAGGTGAGAGGAATAGCGATAAAAGAGGATGCAAAGAAATTTGGTGAATGAAGCCTTGGGTGGCAAGGCAAGGTTATCTGTAAACCGTACTATAATAGATATGTATAATGACAAATAACATATTATCAATATCAATATCAATATATATCAATTCATTAGGTGATACTTAACTTGCTCCGCCGTGAGCAGAAAGAAAGAGGAAGATCCTAGATGAGAGCAGTCCATTTATAGAGACTAGTATGGGAGTGGTTTAGGCCATGGGACTGCTGGGAGGTGTGGTTCTACCAGGTTTTTCTTTTTATTACGTACGTTAGATGTTTTACACTTCTGCTGTGAGCATTAATAAAGAAGGATTAATGCATAAGATATGAGCCTCCTGTCTGATGTATAATAATTGATTATATAAAACTTAGAGCTATATTATACCTCTGAGACACTTGTTGTTTATAAAACAGGGATCATTGAATTAATATATATTGGCCCAGATTCAGGTAGAATCGCGCAATATTTGCGTGGGCAAAGAGCAAAAATTTTTCTCTGCGCCCATGCAAATATTGCGCTTTGCCCGCGATTCACGGAGCAATTGCTCCGTAAATTGCGCGGGCGATATGTTAATCAGCCGTGCGTAAGGCTGCCTAATGTAAATGAGCCCGCCGGGGGCGGGAATCATTTAAATTAGGCGCGCTCCCGCGCCGAGCGAACAGCGCATGCTCCGTCGGGAAACTTTCCCGACGTGCATTGCGGCAAATGACGTCGCATGGACGTCATTTGCTTCTAAGTGAACGTGAATGGCGTCCAGCGCCATTCACGGTTCACTTACGTAAACGACGTAAAATTTGAACGTCGCGAGCGGGAAGCGCAGCTATACTTTAGCATTGGTTGCGCCTGCTATTAGCAGGAGCAGCCTTATGCTAAAGTGGCCGTACGGAAACTCCGTACCTTGCGTGCGCAGGGCCCGCGCAACTTTTGTGAATCGGTGGTAGTATGCAATTTGCATACTATACGCCGATCACAAAGGCCGCGCCCCCTAGCGGCCAACGCAAGAATGCAGCCTGGGATGTGAAGGCATAAGGAGGCTTATGTCTGTCACATCCTAGGCTGCAGTCGGTGTAACGAGGTTCCTGAATCAGGAGCACTCGTTACACCGGAGCAAGTAAGCCCTTGCGCCGCGCAACCTATGGTTGCGCGGGCGCAAGTGCTTCTTGAATCTGGGCCATTGATGTTAAAGATGAGTAAGATTGTTTAATTGCATGGTGCCTATCTGAACATGTACTGTAATCTTCTACCATGGTTTATATGTTGGTACATTTTTTTTACAACTTAAAGGCAATCTATGGTCACAGTATACACTTTTATTTTATAACATCAGCATTGCAATACCAATACAAACAATTGTTATTTTTGACAATCCTATATAAGCCTACTTGAAAATGTTCCTTTCCTGTTGTGAGTGCTGCCTGTCTGTTGACCAACCCTTTCACAATGTCTTGCATTCCCTGCATGTCTTGCAGCTTCTCTGCTGTTTTTTTTTTTTTTTAACAAGAGATTCTCCTCTGCTGTTTACTTTCAATTTCTAAAGACTACATATCCCATGGTACCTTGCTGCCCTCAAGCAGGGATTCCTGCACTGACTCCACCTCCTTAAGCTCCTCCTCTCAGCACCGATTTAGGTCAGAGGGCAGGCTCTGTGAAATGTGTGACACAACAATGACTACTCACAGGGCATAGTGAATACATTCCACAGAATTCAAGTGAGTAAATGTGTGGGGATCTTCACAGAGTGAGTTTACAAACTTCAATATCTTTAAGATTACCGTAATAGGAATAGTCTAGAAATATTTGAAAACAAGGTAGAATTGAATATATGATTTTACATTTTGACAGAAGTATACACTTTAAAGTTCCCATTTTCATCTGCTGGGGCTTTATTGCATGTATCATCTACATGAAAACAGTTAATAAACCTTTCATAAAATTATTTGATTGTAAAGCCTTAAAAGAGTGATGTGCAGAGAACTGGGGCCACACAATGTTTACTTTGTGTCCACTAATAAAATGGACCTGACATGACTGAAATGACCTATTTATGAGGGCTAGAGTTTACGAGAGCCACTAGATCAGGGGTGCCCAACCTTTTGAAGAGCAAGGGCCACTTAAGCGACTTGGTAACTGGTTGCGGGCCACAATGAGCGGAACGTGGATGTCATGTCCGTGTCTGCACTGCATATGCAGAGCGGACACGGACACAACCCACTATACTCTTTTTTTGTTTAGCGGATCGGATTGGAGGTAGGACACAAGTTGGTTTATGTCTGCCACTACTTAGAGGTGAATGGAGGGTCCAACTGGTCAGGCTGTCTGACTGACCATGTGAAAGTGGCCAATGGCTGTTTTTACACTGATGCACTGTGGTTTACCCGCACCGTGGGATCAACGCAGTGTACCTTTGGTTTTCCTGTACTTTGCAATGGACTTATATTATATTCTGCAGGTTTGGTGCACTTTCAGAAAGCTCATTAACATACAGGTAATACCATAAGTCCATGGCTCAGTGTAGGCAACCCGCAAGTTAACTGTTCTGCACCTGCAGATCAGTTTGAAAGCAGCCCAGTAACCACTGCAGAGCAGATATGCCCATATATACACTGTAATTTTAGTAATAAACTGACCTTCAACCACTTCCATACCAGGCACTTACGCACCTTCCTGCCCAAGCCAATTTTCAGCTTTCAGAGCTGTCGCACTTTGAATGACAGTTGCGCGGTCATGCTACACTGTACCAAACAATTTTTTTATAATTTTTACGGGCACTGATATGGCGGCACTGATGGGCACCAATGAGGTGGCACTGATGGGCACCGATGAGGCGGCATTGATGGGCACTGATAGACGTGCTGGTATGCGGCACTTATGGGCACTCATAGGCAGCACTGATGGGCACTCAAAGGCGGCACTGATAGGCACTCATAGGCGGCACTGATGGGCACTTATGGGTGGCACTCATGGGTACTTACGGGTGGCACAGATGGGCACTGATAGGTGGGCACTGGGCATGAATGAGCACTGAGAGGTGGCACTGATGGACACTGAGGGGTGGAACTGATGGACACTGAGGGGTGGCACTGATGGAATTGCTGGGCATCACTTGTTTATTTACTAATTTGTGCCAGTCAGTGCCCATGTTGCCAGTCAGTGCCCATTTGTGGGCACTGATTGGCATCTATTGTACTCATTTCTTTTTGTTGCCCCCTTCCCTGGTGGTCCTGGCGGCTTCCCTGGTGGTCCAGTGTGGGCATCCGCACCTCAAACTCTAAGGCCGGGTACTCACGACCAAACATGTATGGTGAAAGCGGTCCGTCGGACCGTTTCCACCATACATGTCTGCCAGAGGGCTTCTGTACGATGGTTGTACACACCATCGTACAGAAGTCCGCGCGTAAACAATACGCGGGGCGTGTCTGCGGTGTCGCCGCGTCGATGACGCGGTGTCGCCGCGACAATGACGCGGCGACGTGGGCGGCCCGCCTTTAAAATGCTTCCACGCATGCGTCGAAGTCATTCGACGCATGCGAGGGACGGCGGGCGCCTGGACATGTACGGTAGGTCTGTACTGACGACCGTACATGTCCGAGCGGGCAGAATTCCAGCGGACTGTTTTAAAACAAGTCCAGGAATATTTGTCTGCTGGGAAAAGGCCCGGCGGGCAAATGTTTGCTGGAATTCGGCCCGCTCGCGCCCACACACGACCAAACATGTCTGCTGAAACTGGCCTGCGGGCCAGTTTCAGCAGACATGTTTGCTCGTGAGTATGGGGCCTAAAAGGTCCTTCTCAAGAAACAAATTCATGAGTTTGGCTGATTTTTGCAAGAAATCTCTGTTTGCCCATAAAATATACCTCTGTAATGGGAAACTACCATTGCATCCTGGTTATTTAGAACTGCTAGTTTGTGTAAATATGGATACCAACACCCTGCCCCCAAGTAGAACCTTATCTGCACTTCCTTACAATGTGCCCTGATGTATAAAGGTACTTGTTTTGCTTAGGGAAAAACATATTTGGCTTTAAACTGCGGTGTACAATGCATATTCCAGGTGCATTTTGCATTTTTCAATACTTGTTTTTGATCTATTGAAGTCTATGGAACCAAAAACACAAACTGCTGCTCCCTGTGGCCCTTTCGATACAATTCACAGATGTGAACGGGACCCATAGGAAACCATACTAAATGGACTGTAGTGTGTTTATGCAAAGCCAAAAATTCATAGGTGTGAACCAGGCCTAAGTCAGGGTCATGCCTTAAAGGGGTTGTAAAGGTAAATGTTTTTTCACCTTAATGCATCCTATGCTCGCTCGCATGAAGGTGGAAAGCTTTTGTGAGGAGGAGCCTAGACAGCCGCCGAGGGACCCCAGAAGACAGGGTTAGGGGACACTCTGTGCAAAACGAGCTGCACAGTGGAGGTAAGTATAACATGTTTGTTATTTAAAAAAAAATAAAGTTTGCCTTTAGTGTTCCTTT
Source organism: Rana temporaria (assembly GCF_905171775.1). NCBI lineage: Eukaryota > Metazoa > Chordata > Amphibia > Anura > Ranidae > Rana > Rana temporaria. The sequence continues at coordinate 203,116,971 of NC_053492.1, read as the reverse complement.
AATGTTAGACTTTAACATGACGGTGGCCCTTGCCTTGTCTGATTCTGTATCAGTCATTGAATTGGCAGGGGATATTAGTCTTTTTGTCACTTTGAATTTAGTGGGGCATTCCTTCAGGGGCTCAAGTTTTTTATATTAGTGGGTAAAACCATTGATGTGTGTTAGTGTGATTGAAGACATGCTCCATGGCAGCAAAGACTGATGTACATTCAGTATTCTCTATATTTTTTCTCTTAAGCAAAGCTGACTATAATCTGTTGTGCAAATATCAAAAAAAGTATTTATTTGTTGCAGAAATAAGTGTATTTCTATGTTTTATCTGTTTATTATATATCAGTATATGTCACTGGCAGCTGATTCTGTGTCAGTTACTGAATTGGCAGTGGATATTAGTCATTTTGTCACTCTGGAACGAGCATGAAAGTCATTATAGCAAACCTAGATAAATACAATGTATACCACTGTTTAAAATTACATTTTATTATATACACAAATCATATTTTCAGGCATTTACCATCTGCACAATCATAGTTGGCCGTCACAAGTCTCCAGGCCATATCCATAATCCAGCACTACTGTGCAGTGTCTTCCCAGGAGACTAGAAATGTAACATGTAGAAATAAGCATATGTGGTTTGCAGCAAGAACACAAAGACTGTGATTATGAGGGATTCATATGCAAATCACCACTACAGCCTCATATTATAATCACTTTGTACAACACATTTGGCAATCATGTAATGTTATGCAACAAGTCTATTTTCACTGATACTGAATATATATATATATATATATATATATATATATACAGCCCTCAAAATTACACTCGCCTGCTCGCAAAATGCGAGTACATTTTGAGGGCAGGCGAGTGTGGGCTGCCGTGACACCATCCCGACTATGAGAATATTTATTTATTTATTTTTTATCCAGTGCCGCCGCCGCGTGTGTCTATGTGCGACTCTTCATTCTTCCTCAGATCCCCTACTGAGAGAGCGAGCGGCGAGCCTCAGCTCAGCCTGTGCCAGTCACACTGCACTGTGTGATGATGTGACGTCAGTCACTTCACTACACAGTACTTTCAGTTTCAACCCCCCGGGCGGGGCGGCGCGGCGCGGCTCAGCGGATCACCTGCGATGATTGCTGCCCTCCTCCTGTCTCCTCTCCAGACGGCGCCGCGGCAGGCATATTCAGCGTAACAGGTGCGGGGGGGGGGGATGTGTGTGTGTTCACAGAGACCGAGTCCACCGCCGGCCGGAGCCCACAAAGTGAGGTGGGGGAGGGGCGTGTATTCATTGTACTGCTTGTGTGAGTGGGACTGGGAGGACTCAGTCTCAGACAGTGTCTGGCGCCCCCCCTGTGCAAGTAGGTATGATAAGGAGGGGGTGTGCAAGGTACACAGCTATTTATAGATAATATACCCACCTGCACCCACCTGAATTCTGTTCCCACCTGCATTCTTCACCCCCCTGCACTCTGTACCCACCTGCACCCACCTGAATTCTGTGCCCACCTGCACTCTGTACCCTGCACTCTGTACCCACCTGCACCCTGCAACTACCTGAACCCTGCTCTCTGTACCCCCCTGCACCCACTCTGCACCCCCTGCACTCTGTACCCACCTGCACCCACCTGTACTCTGTGCCCACCTGCATTCTTCACCCTGCACCCACCTGCACTCTGTACCCACCTGCACCCTGCCCTCTGTACCACCCTGCACTCTGCACCCACTCTGCACTCGGTACCCACTCTGCACCCTGCATCCCCCTGCACTCTGTACCCACCTGAACTCTGTGCCCACCTGCATTCTTCACCATGCACCCACCTGCACTCTGTACCCTGCACTCTGTACCCACCTGCACCCTGCACCCACCTGAACCCTACCCTCTGTACCCCCCTGCACCCTGCACCCTGCACCCACTCTGCACCCTGCACTCTGTACCCACTCTGCACCCTGCACCCCCCTGCACTCTGTACCCACCTACACTCTGTCCACATGCATTCTTAACCCTGCACCCACCTGCACTCTGTACCCTGCACCCACTACCCACCTGCACCCTGCACTCTGTACCCTGCACCCACCTGCACCCTGTACCCTGAACCCACCACCTACCTGCACTCTGTACCAACCTGCACTCTGCACCCTGCACTCACCCGAACCCTGCCCTCTGTACCCCCCTGCAACCTGCACTCTGTACCCACCTGCACTCTGCAACCTTCACCTACCTGCACCTGGCACTCTGTACCCACCTGCACCTACCTGCACTCTGTACCCACCTGCACCCACCTGAACTCTGCACTCTGTATGTAGCACCCTTATGGTATTTAATGACCCTTTAGGACCCTCCCACACCCAGTTGCTGTGGCACGCTCAACCCCCCCACCCCCCTACTTTGGGGGAAGGTGTGGTGCGAGTCTGAGTTCCTGCACCTTTTCCCTGAGAAGGGCGTGTCTAGGGGTGGGATTAGGGGGCGGGGCATTGTAGGGGTTGGGCGGGGCAACTTGTGGCGAGTACGCCTTGAGGCCTGGCTAGTAGCTCAGGACTTGAAATTTTGAGCCCTGTATATATATATATATATATATATATATATATATATATATATATATATATAATTATATTTAGATTTACAGTATATATACTGTATATGAATATATATAATTTCCCATACTTAACAAAAGTGTGTGTATATATATATATAAATATTATATACAGTACATTTTTTATTTATGGGAATTTTTTTATTCTTATTTCTAATCATATTGCTTTGAATATTTACAGTATAACTAAATACTATCTTGTAGCTATTCTAACAGGGGTTCCTGGAAAAACATGTGCTTCCTTGTTAGTACTGATCATCTGTTCAGGCAACTTAATCAAAGTTACAGCTTTTTTTTATCACATTGAGTTTTTGAACTTATTATTCATTAACCTTTTTCCGACCATGTAACACATATTTTCAGCACCCAGTAATATGGGTTTTGACACCCTGCTGTGGCACATGCGCATCCAGGGCAGCATGAGATATAAGTGCTGAGAGCACGCTGACTGTGCACTCAAGCGAACTACCTGAGCTGCCACTGACAGCTCTCAATCAAGGCTTCTGCTTGGTCACTTGTGGGAACTAATCACATCAGTCACATGATACAGAAGCCACAAAAACATTAAAGCACACTTAAAGCACAAGTAAACTCTGCCCAATTTTTTTTCTAAATGGTCCCCCTACAATATTATGCCATAATGAGCTAGGATGCATTATTTGAGTTAACCACTTTAATGACCAGAGCGTTTTTGAGATTTGGCAATGCGTTGATTTAACTGACAATTGCAACGCTTCACCCAAACAAAATTGACATCCTTTTTTTTCCCACAAATAGAGATTTCTTTGGCTTCGGTGACGTAAACGGGTGACCCCGCCCCCCTCTGACGCCAGGTGACGTCAGAGAAAGGCATGGTCACCCGTTTACATCACCGGGTGGCCCTGTCCTCAGCTATATAACAGCTGTTCCCAAGAAGAAGCGTCACCCGGCGGGAGCCTCCCATAGAGGCGGATCTGTTGGGGCTTTTTTTTCTTTTTTCGGCTCGTCGGGTGGTGTGATAGAAGATGAATGGACATCGCGGACATTTACATTTTTTTATTTTTTAATAAAGGACTTGTCCCGAAGTGTCTCCTGTCTTTTTTACTATTTTTGACACTTTTTTTGTGAATTGATTGTACCCCTTAACAATTTACACAGGGGGGCCAGAATCTGGGGGTCCCCTTGTTAAATGGGGCTTCCAGATTCCGCTAAGCCCCCCACCTGCAGCCCCCCACAACCACCGGGCAAGAGTTGTGGGGATTAGGCCCTTGTCCCCATCAACATGGGGGCAAGGTGCTTTGGGGTGGGGGGGGCGCTACTTTACAGGCATTCTATAGACACCCCCAGGCACGATATTTAAAGGAATATTTCATTTTTATTGTTTCACTTTAAGCATTATTAAAATCACTGTACCCAAAAAAACTGCAGTTTTTAAAACTTTTTTTTTGCATTGATACATGTCCCCTGGGGCAGGACCCAGGTCCCCAAACACTTTTTATGGCAATAACTTTCATATGAGCCTTTAAAATTAGCACTTTTGTTTTTTCATGTTGATTTGATTGATTGATTGATTTAATGGATTTGTAATGCGCCAAATACTGACCCGTCAGGGAAGCGTCTAAAAAAGGAGAGCACAAAAAAGCAAAAGCAAAATGTTAGTGTCCCAAAGACTTTTAAACGGTGTTCCGTGGCTTTCGATTTTGCCGCAAGCACCGCATATTATTCGCTGTTCGGCAAACACCCGATGTTCGAGTCAAACTTACGTTCGACTCGAACATCCGGATCATCCTTACTGGGCAGGTAGCTTCTACACCCCAGAGGATCGCCACAGTCTCCCTGGCTTGTAGTATAATGTAGTGAGAATTTAAACTGAAGTGGCACACCACTGCTAAGAGGTCCAGACACAACTTTATTATATTAGAAGTCAGAGGTAAAATCCAAAAAATTAGCCAATGCATTTATAGTTTCCATGTGCCCTCTTCATCGGGGCTTGACTGGCAACAATATGAACAAGCCAGAAGTGAACTGGATATGTTTTTCAGTGTGAAATACAAGCACATCACCTATCAGCAGCTTGTTTGACAGCCAATGCAATAAAGTTGTATCCGGACCTCTTAGCAGTGGTGTGGCGATTCAATTTTAATACTTGTTCCATGTGCCTGATGCTGTCACATTCTGAGCAGTTAACTGTAGTCATGCAAGCTTCAGCAAAATGTTCAGCTCAGGCACCGCATCTGAAACAGATGTTATGGTTTCTTAGAAACTCTTTGCATTTTTAAAAGACACTTTGAGCGCACGACATCTTTTTTTTTAAACGTTCTTTTTTTATTGTGACATTCACAACATCTTCTGAGAAGATGCGGTTTGTCATGAACGAGACAGTAGGAGTTTGGGTCTTTCCACCTTTCTTCACTACTGGTAGTAGGGGTAACTCCCATCTTTCTAACAGATACAATGGGGGTTGTTTACTTAAGGCAAATCCACTTTGCACTACAAGTGCAAAGTGCACTTGAAATTGCACTGAAAATGCACTTGGAAGTGCAGTCGCTGTAAATCTGAGGGGTAGATCTGAAATGAGGGGAAGCTCTGCTGATTTTATTATCCAATCATGTACAAGCTCAAATGCTGTTTTTAATTTTCCTTGCATGTCCCCCTCATATCTACAACCACTGAATTTCCAAGTGCACTTTCAGTGCAATTTCAAGTGCACTTTGCACTTGTAGTTTGCCCTTGTAGTGCAAAGTGAATTTGCCTTTATGTTTCTAGAGTCTCTGGGGCAGATCCACAAAGCACTTACACCGGTGTATCTCGAGATGCGCGGCGTAAGTGTAAATATGCGCCGTATCCCCAAAATGAGATACGCCTGAAAAATAGGTTTGACCGACGTCATTTTTCTACACCGGCGCATCGTGGGCGCAAAAATACGCTGGACACACCATTGTTTTGCTATGCAAATATGCAAATGAGGGAGATACGGCGATCCACAAAAAGTACGTTTGTCCGGCACAGGCTACGCGCTATGCGCGTAAGCTGTACGTCCAGTCTAAAGTTACCCCACATAAAAGCAGCTTTAACTTTGCTCCAGACGTGTGCAGATCAGCTTCAGCAGCACCGTTAGGGACGAGCTGAGCAGCCACACTTGCAGGACAACAATCTGTATGCCAACATGCCAGGGGCATCCATGGTCATAACTATACTACTGGCTTTAGATGCGCGTAGAAGGAGGAGGGCACGGAGGAGGAGGAGGGCACGGGAGAGGATATACCGACCGCGCATAAACGTCTTTGGCATGGGTGATTCGGAGGTGTATCGCATCTTCAGATTCACCCCTACTGCCATCCTGGAATTAACCACAACCCTGCAAGATGACATCACCAGCCAGACATGCCGCTCACATGCAGTGCAGCCACTGGTCAAGGTACTGGCAACACTCCATTTCCTTGCCAGTGGCTCGTTTCAGCGTACAAGTGGAGTCGTGGCTGGGATGGCACAATCCTCCATTAGCAGATGTGTGCACCATGTTGTCCCCGCACTGTCCGCCCCAATGATGCAGACATCACAAGGGGCACATGCACGACTAACATCCTCCTGTCTTTTCCCTTCCAGGTGACTCTGCATATGCACTTGGACCCCATCTCATGACTCCATCCCGGAATCCCCAAACCCCAGAAGAACAAAGATACAATGATGCACACGCACATACCCGTGGAGTGGTGGAACGCACCTTTGGCCTCCTGAATACGTGATGACCTGACCCCCGAACCAGACATTCCCCCCCTAACCGAGGCTACCCTGTCTTCTGAGGGAGCAGCAGTCAGGAGATGCCTCGCAGTAGGCATCTTTGCATGTTAAACACACACATTAATCATGGCACAAGGAGAATGCACGCATGCACACATGCACACCACTGTGGTCCCTAGCACACACACCCCACATCCTCATCAAATTGGATTAGCCCAAGTCCACCATTCAGGACTTGGGAGCAGCAACGCCGCGACAAGGCTCCAATTATGTTACTGGACATTCATACACCATTCACACGGACCTCGGGATCACTTCTCCCTGGTCCTGGGGATCCCTTCTCCCCAACAACCGAAGATGACACCCCT